>NC_046376.1:24990480-25110480 GCF_011125445.2 Fundulus heteroclitus | reverse complement strand
CAGTATTTTAGGAGCCACCACATAGACATGTGCAAGGTATAAATTGCAACTGCTACGTTCCTTGTGTTAGGGAAGCGTGGACAATCTTAGACTATTAAACAAGAGACGGTGTTAGAAGCCTTTTAACTGTGCAAAGGAGAAAAAAGACTAGACTGTTGCTCAGTAGTGAACAGTTAATGATTATTCAAGGAGCCATGTCAGGCTGGTGTTGGCCCAATGCTTTTTATTAAGTCCAAAATCAGTGCAGCTGTCTACCAGGAAATTTTATAAGCTTATGGAGAAGCTGAATTCATTTTCGGGCAGGACTTACTGCCTGCACACACTGCCAAAAGCACCATTACATGGTTTAATGGCTACGGTATCACTGCGCTTGATTGGCCAGCAAACTGCCCAGACCAAAGCCCCATAGAGTACAGTCAATGGATAGATGAGAAACACCACAGCAAATATTGCAGATGAGATAAAGGCCGCTGTCAAAGCAACAAGGGTTTCTCTAACACCTCAGCAGAACGCACAAGCCATGTTTCCATCCAAATGTTGAGCAAACTTTTAAATGTTGGAAAAAATAAAATGCAAATTAGGGCTTGTTTCCGTTTACTGTTTTGGAGTGAATTTACCAGGCTACACAAAGCATAATTTGGTGAGAAGTTGATGTTATGCATGGCTGTTAGGTTTTCAAGAATGTGTTGCTGTCGGGCAAGTTGTAATTGTTCAGACATGTCGACCAGTATTGGTGATGTTACATGGAGACCGGAGACATAGAGAAATTCCTATGTGCACTATGGGAATGTCCGGGAAGACAGCAACAGTGAAAACAGCCGATCAGTCGTGAGGTAAATGTTCGCAATGTCAGAACTTACAGTACTCCGCAAATGTGTAATTTTTTTTTTTTTTTTTGCAAAACTGAAGAAGTTATTTCGAGTTTTTCAGTTTCTCTCAACCTTTTCTAATGTGATACTTAAAAATGAGCATAAAAACCATTGATGGAAACACATCTACAGGCTGACCTCTTCCATGCCATGCTGCACTGATGCAGTAATCTATGTAAAAGCAGACTTGACCGAGTGTTAATTGTATACGCTTTATGATACATGGATATACTTTTCAGCAGGTCGATATTGCCGCATCAGAAAATCCTTTTTTGATTGGTCTTATGTAACATTCAGATTTCCAGAGATTCTGGCTTTTTAATTAGCTGTAAACCATAATTAGTAAGACAACCAGATATAAATGCTTAAAATATATCACCGTGTCGGTATGATATATGAGTTCACCCTTTTTAATTTAATTAATAAGAGAAAAACATTTTTTTTGCCGATATTTTTATTTAATTAATTAAATGCACCTGGTTTTTGTCTTTGGATTTGTAAGTTTGCATTAGTGCAGCCCAAATGTCAATCAAGCTTAACTCAGAATTAATTGTGCTTGTGTGTGAGTGAGAGAGAGAGCGTTTTTTTTTTTTTTTCTTTTCAAATTATAATGTTTGGTCTAGAATTGAAATAATCCTTGATGTGCAGTATGCATCTCTGGACATCTCCAAATATGCAGTATCCTGGACCAGTTGATATTCAATTCACCTTAACATTCATTGGTTATAACACCAAACCTGGGAACAAAAGAGACCAACGTACTGTACATGTTCTGCTGCTGAAACAGAGAGCAAAGCTCACCGCATTAAACTGTATTACACTACGCAGAGGTCTTTGCATCATCCTCTCTCTCTCTCTCTCTCTCTCTCTCTCTCTCTCGCTCTCTCTCTCTCTGCCTCTTTTACTCTGTTGCTCTCCCTCTCTCAGTCATCCTCTCCCACCGTGGTGCTGAGCCTGCGACGTTGCTGAGAGAGAGAAAGAGAGAGAGAGGGGGAAATCTTCTTTTCTGCTCCAGCCAGTGGACGCACCATCTGAATGGGACATAAGTGAAGGTAGCGCACATTTATTTGCTTTCATCTTGCATCATATAGTTGCTTTACATTTTTTTTCTTTGGAAATACAGCCATGCGCTGATAAATCATGTGCAGCGAATGTAAAAGCGACGGCGGGGCGAGAACCCACCTGCCCTAACAGACTCCAACGCTCTTGGTGCAACAGAACCTCATTGAGCTAATTTTACGATGACATTAAAAAGCGTGTTTTTTCCATTTTCTTAAAAACGGTTGGTGCTTGGAGACTTATCAGAACAACATAGACATGTTTTTGGATTTTTTTTTTTTTTTTACAAGGCGTACAAAAGGGGGTTAAAACGCTCGCCAGAAGTGATTAAATCTGTGTCATTGGTTTAAAGTGCCACATGAAGCCAGGCTGGATTCTGCAGAGATAGGACGGCCGGGCAGAATACGCGCCATGGACAGATGTGCGAGAGAGAGAGAGAGAGAGAGTGGGATTTAGTATCGAGGGAGGAATCACGCAGGGGATAAAGCTGGTGATGCATGCGCGCCCCGGCGTGTGCGTTTTGCGTGCGTGTGCGTTTGTGTGCGCTTGGTGTGTGTGTGTCTTGCTTTTTTTTTCTGGGTTAAATGGTTGGTTTTCCAGCAGTGTTGACTACTCACTGGCACGACAGAAAAGCGGCTCACCTCACCTACAGTGGGGGCTTACGTGGAAGCCACCTTTAGTTCTCCAGCATGCATGAGTTTGTGAATGTGTGGCAATGATTATGTGTGCGAGTGAAAAAGAGAAATAGAGAGAGAGAAAGAAAGAGGAAGATCTCATGCCAGTAGCAGCAACAGTGTCCAACTACTGACCGATGGACCACACAGATTCGTACGCCCACACACTGTGGACAGCCAGGCACGAGAATGTGCGTAGCAACAGAGACAAAACACTTGGAAATCTACTAACTGTTTCTTGTTAATGGGCAGTGAAATCCCTGCGCATTATTCATCTCACCACAAATTCCAAAAGCAGCGCGTAGTGGACAGAGCTGTGGTGAGAAGATGGGGTTTCGTTGGGTCATCTGCGGACTTAAATGCGCTAAAAAAAATGAGTAAGAATACCATGGTGTGGAGGTACGTCAAACACGATCTAACCGATTCTATTTAAAACAGAGAAGCATAAGTCAATTCTATTGCTGGAAAAAAAAAAAAACAGTATAAAGTGTTATTGTTGCATTTATGATGTTGCATAAAATTTACATTCAAGCACAACATTTTCATCAAATGCAGCTGAACCAAATAAAACATGATTATGTCTTAATCATTGGAAATGTTGTTGAGTTGGATATTCAATTCAATTACAAACTCAAAATAATTTATTAGGATCAAGTTCCTTCAAAGAGTTACTGGTGCTGGCTGTGGGGACGGATCTCCTGTAGCTGTCAGTGATACGGTGGATCTGAGGAAGCCTCTGATTAAGAACACTATTTTTATAAGGAGTCTTGTGAACAGGATGCTTATTGCTGCGTGTAATATTATTTACGTGTAAGAAAAAGTATTATTAGAACAATCATACTTAAAGGATTCCAGCAGGCCCCAGTACAAAGTCATTCTTCTTTAAATGTTAATGTATATATTAAGGAGAAAGCGATTTTGTTCTGAAAGTTGCAGTAGGGAAAATGAGCAAGAGGAAGGATATGGGTTGAATTGTGATGGGTTGATGACTGGGTTATTGCATTTCCACCACCACAGGTCTTGTGGGGTTTCAGTTTATATCAATAGGGCCCCAAAGAAAGAACAGAGGTGAATGGGGTTGACAGCCACGATTCTGGGCAGGGGTGACAGCATGGTTCTGCAGCGAGCATTACTTGTGGGATTTTTGTGTTTTTGTCAGGTAATGTCACTACCTAAAATCAAATCCATGGATTGAAACAAACATTTATGCTCTTCACAGACATCAGTTGTTGCAATTGTGTTTGTGAGACCATACCCAGATAACATGGGCAGAGAACAAGGACTGTTAAGGACAAGAAGAATGGAGCGAGTGATTTACACATTATCCCTATGTAAAGGCACATTCAGAAACAAATTAATGTTTGCAATGCGAAAAATGTGATGTGAACGGCACAGATTGGGTGAACATTGGGTGAACAGAGTGATGCGAAACTGTAAATAGAGCAAAGCGAAATTTCTCTCTCGAGTTCAACAAACTGAACTTTTCTGTCGATTCGCGTTGCGTTAAGTGCTCTGTAGTTTGTGTTCCTAAAGGTGATCCTTCCCCTAACGCGAGACAGCAGTTCCTCATATTGGGTCCTGGAAAAAACCGCGCTGCAGGAAGCAACAGCTACAGGTGGTGGTACTCGCTGAACCGAAGGTCTGGTGGACCCAGAGGCACGGACGTCGTTGTTAGGCTTTCCACATTAAATACAGCGCTTTGACTCGCTTAGTAAAATCCACCTGCGCCACTGGGAGTTGAACTGGCAAGATGAATCGGAAAGCAGCTAGATGCTCCTCCTATTTGATGACGCGGTGAAGCGAGCTGCGGGGGAAATTTGCCTGCGTTGTCAAAGTGTTGTCAGTGTGAATTGTTTGCAAGGGAAACACGGAAAATTTACCTCGTTCGCGTTCGGTGTGAACATACCTTCACGATGTTGCCAGATAGGTAACAGTTACTAATGACCTGCTCTAAGATCAGTTTGGCATTTTGTTCTGGATCCAGAAGTTAGTTTAGATAATGTGAATGTTTGGAGAAACCAATAAGCTCTTACGGAAAACTTTTATGCTTTGCAATACAAACAAAACTAACGCTCAGAACGCCACTTTGGGACCTATGTCTGCTACTGTGTTTTTCTCCCACAACAATAGGGTTTAAAATAGCTTGCTATAACAGGAGTGACATGTAATGCTCCATGCCACGAGTCTCCGAACAGCTGAACTAGTCTTTCTTGAGAGCAGGGGAAAGTGTGGGAGAATTATTTCAGCCAGCTGAGTGGCAGTTCACAGCTTCAGTATTATTCTATGGTCTATACAGCTCAAGAAAACCCTGGTGATCCCAACACATTATCTGGCTTTATTAATTAAAGGAGTAAACAATCACAATGGCATGATAGTGAAGTTTTGTAGTTTTGTAATCAGAATTTTCTAAAACTTTGGTGGACCGTCATATGGGTAACCAGCTAATACCTTGTTAAAAGGTGGGTGGATTTGAACATAGTTTTCTTGGAAAATTTAGATGTACATTACAGAACCTCCAAAGAAAAACATTACAATGAGATGAGTTTCTGCTGGTTTCATTTGATTTGTGTACACACGGTTTATAAGTTCACATGGACACTTATTTAGTCTTTGTGGTCAATAGTTCATAAGCGCTCCATCTGATTCTCTTAAAAATGACAAAGAGGGTTTGCTAAGTAAGTGGATCCCCTTTCATAAGATGTTGTAAATCAGCTTTTACTTCAATCAATAGTGAAGCCCTTTCCTATTTTCACCCATGACATCCAAGTCACAGCTTGGACAGAGTGATCACTGGAGACACCCACTTAAAATGCATACGGGGTATACTTCAAACTTTATTTTGCCATTTTATTGCATCCGTTTGGCTTCCACACATTGACTCATTCTCCGCCCACCCGCTCCTTTCATTTTACCATGTCTCCTGATGTTGTCCCTGGAGGAATGATGAGCAGTCTCCAATCAATTGCAATCACATATCAGGGCTGTACCAGGGGGAAAAAAAGAGGGAGAGGTAATCAGTGTGGAGGAGCAGGCCTGAGTGAAGGTGAAGTAACCTCCACCCACCTAACCAAACCACCATGCAATCTTCACTTTATCAAAATACTATTTAACAGCCTCAGCCATAATTTAGGAAATCCATAGTTCTGTCTATGGATGATGATCTGAAGAAGAGCTGAATGTTACACTGGTAGGAGCCTGAAAAATGCCATTACTTTACTTCTTTGTGTGATAGTAGTAAAATCTGATGCAGCTGACTTTCATGTGCAAAATTATATCAGCAGACCAGCAAAGGATTGGTTCTTGAACAAGATGATGGAAATAATTTGCAGCGTCAGAAAGGTTCAATGCAGAGGCCGAGAGCAATATAATAACTGGTTTATCTCCTTGCTATGAAACAAGCACAAGTTAGGCAGGTTTGACCTAATTAATCCTGCTTACAGTTGAAACCAAAAAGATGCTTGTTCTGAAGTAGTATGCATGTTTAACTAAATTGCTGTTGCAGCAAATGCCATGCAGGTCAGATTTTATAGAGGTAGTGTAAATACTGCATGGAAATTGGACTCATATGTAAGGTTCAGATAGGTTTCTTATGCCTATATCTGCTGTAAAGCAGAAAAAGAATGAAATGGAATAGTGCATAAAAATTGATGAAGAAGACCCTTGTTTCTGATTAGTGCTAGAATGAAAAATAGATGAAACGGAAGTTTAGTCACTTTTAAGTGTATTGGTCCATTAGGGGACCTACACTTTTCAGTTCTTCCTTTTCACATTGAAATTCATCAGTTGTGGTTTCTATAAAGGTGGCCTGCAATGCTTTGATCTGAATCCCTCGTTAATTTACCCCCACGTTCCTCCTTTTTACCCCTGTCCTGAGCTGCGTCTGACAGTAACTCGTTTTGGTGCGGCCTCTTTAAATCTGAAGGAGGCACTTCACACTGCTCCTCTTTAGGTCCCAAAGCATTCCACTTCACCTTGATCGGCCATTTTTGTAGTATGCTAGGTTATGGTGTAATGAACAACTGAACATTTTCACTTATCCACTTGTAGCATTGGCATCCTTCAGTTTGGACTACAAGATTCGCTCCAAGAATTTGTATTTTTGCAAATTGGTAAGCAGTTCCGCTGCAAATACTATGACATAATTGTTCAAAAAATTTAATAGAAAACAGAAGAAAAAAAATTAATGGCTTGAAAAAATATAAATATATACCAAATATAAGATATCTGCGCGGCAACTTGTTAGACTATATTAAAATTTTATGGATTACTAGAGAGTCCAAGTACACAACAAAAAGTGTACCTTTGGGTAAAAAAAGGTAAATAATGGATTTTGCCTGAAATCCCCATCTTACGTATCTCACATTTAACAAGATATTTGGTTCTTTCTACAATTACAAGAACTGCTAAAACCACTTCTGAAACAGTGTGCTGGAACTTGACAAGCTGATAAACAAAATGCTAAGAAACATTATTTTTTTGTAAATAAAAATTACGAAATACTTGCAGGAATAACTTTTCACCCAATTTTCCTCCAATTTCCCTATGTCAAATTAAGCACCTCCAGTTGCCTATAGAGGTTACGTAATTCATTATCACCTCTCCAGCTATAATTGCAGAAGTTTAAAGCAGATTTAGGTTATGCAATGATTTCCCAAGCTTAACACACCTCATTTAAGACTTTTCCATCTGTTGGCTGGACAGATATTAGTCATTCATTCTACAAAACTGACCTATATTGTAAGGTGGCCAAATAAAATGCATCACTGAATGAAAGATTATTCAGTTAAAAACTTTGCTAGAGGTCATGAGAAACAGCATGTGAAAGAAGGCAATCTGGTTAGTTATGACCAATGTCAAACTGACCTTCATGCAAAATCCTGTTAAAGGGAAGAAACAAATACTGCACATTTTTTGAACATGCCATCCCCACTGAGAAACATTTCAGAGGCAGCATTATGCTGGGAGTGCTCGGCTTTGTGGTGGATAGGGAAGCTGGTCAGAGTTAATGGTACCATCGATGGAGCTTACTACAGGGCACTCCTGGAGGACAACCTGTTAAAGGTGCCATGACAACAAATTTCCTTTTTCTGAGGTTTTGAAGGTATAATATGGACTGTTGTGCACTGATGAGGTCGTGTTAATGTCAAACTGAATACCAAAGGACCTGCTCAGGGGCAGTCAGCTTTGTTAATCGGCTCAAAAACGGTCAGATCAGAAAACAGGTTGTCTTTCTACGTAATTAATATTCTCCAGTCAGAGCACACCATCAAGCAAACATCCATCCCTCTCCCCTCCACCCTTCCCTTCCTCCCCCAGCTGATTCGCCGGTTGACCTGAGAGGAGGAAGGTGGAGCAGCGAGCAGACAGCAGCCCCAGATCACGTGGAGCGCAAAAAATCCCATATTAGACCTCAAGCTAACTTCATAGCAGTTACTAAAAAGGGGAGCTGAAATGTCAGAGGGTGCTCAAAAAAATGCATGAAGTTTCCACTTACTCCCAAATGACGACAGAATCACAGAGTTTTATGGCGACTTTACGGAAGACCGTTTTATGTGGAGGAATTAAAGTCTGCGTTTTCCAACAAGCAGGTTTAAAAAAAAATAAATAAAAATTAAAAAAAAGCTTCTGCCCCAACACGGAAGGTGGTGGCCACAATGCTGCCATGTCCCAGAAGTTTATTTAATTTCTAAATGCTGTCAAATGTTAGAAAGATGTGTTTGTAACTGACACATCTGGTTGACTGAGGACCACCGCGACTCAACATGGTGGAACGCTGGCAGACAGCTGCATCCTAACTGTGTTGCGTGTTGCGGGTATGCTTGCTGCGAGTTCTCCGCTGATGCATCACGGTGAAGAACTGGATCCCGGCTGCATATTCCTGTGTTGCAGTGAGGCGGGGATCTCGCTTCCAGCTGCATAAGCAGCCACTGTAAGCTTCCCCGCTGTGCCCCTGTCTATATGGCTTTGTATTTCGGCCCCTTAAATCGTGCCACCAGTGTAAACATTGTCAGACAGTTTAAAGCCTTTGGACCAAAAGGCTTTAAACTGTCCAACTGGCGAAGTCAACATGGTAGACATGGTAGAGCTGCATATCCTTACCGCAACCAACCGTTTTACTGAGAAGGGACATTTGGCCTGACAAAATAACCAGCTGAAGTTATTTTTTTTTAAATGAAATTCTTTGGATAGTTTACATGTGCAGCAATATCAACTACATGACATGGTTTATAGTGTGATGTCAAGCAGAATGTAGACCATAAGCATGCCACCAGAGCTACAGTGGAAAGGTGTATGCATTCGCTGGAATGGCCTAGTCAAAGTGTAATTCTAAATCTAATTAAGAAATTGCAAAAATAATTTGAACTAATACATGATGCGGATTATGTATTAGTTGTTGTCCAAGCTCACATCCATCATATACAACACCTTCCACCCCCTGCACCAGACTGTAGAGGAGCTGAGCAGCTCCTTTAGTGACAGACTTAGACATCCTGTCTGTAAAAAGGAACGCTACCGCAGATCATTCATCCCTGCTGCTACCAGATTATGCAATGCTGCACTACAACTGTAACCATAACTGTAATTATAACTGTAACTGTAATAACCAACGTGCAATAACTAATGTGCAATTCTATTTAATACACTGTGCAATAATCCCGAAAAAAGTGACCTCTGCTGGTATTGCCACCTGAATATATGTCAATACATATGTATATAAGTCACCGTGAATGTACATAAGACATCCTCTGCCTTATTTCTATTTTGTATTTTTATTCTTATTTTCTTATCTACTTATTTTTTTATCCACTATATAAACGAGGACACACTGTATATACCTGATTCACCTTGTCCTACTTCTGGCACCTTCTTCTGATTAGTGATTACTGAGCCGATGTGACATGTGAATTACTCCAATGTGAGATCAATAAAGCCTATCTTATCTTATCTTATCTTATCTTATCTTATCTTATCTTATCTTATCTTATCTTATCTTATCTTATCTCCACCTGGTATGGCTGACTTTAATATAATCTTGCAATGAAGACCAGGCAAAAAGATCACAAAAAAAGTTCTGAATATTTTTTCAGGGCACTTTATGACATTTGTGTTAAAGTAAGTACGGACAGTTTTCCACAGGGGTATCGCCTTTTAGATGCCTAGAATGCTAAACAACCTTGTGCCTTACTTTTACATGCTATATTTCAGTTAACAGTGTGCCTGTATACACTACAAAGCCATGGAAATCCAAATATCTCTATGTGTGGAACTACTTACAGGCTAAGTGTGCAAATTATGTATTCAGGAGTGCCCGTTTGTTGGTGCACAATTGGCACTCTTAGAGCTTTAGGCCTCCCCACCTGCTCCATCCCTCTTGGCCTCCATTTCCCTGGCACGCCCTCTAAATCGATCTCAGAATCCATCAAGAGAGATTATGCAAGGATCCTGAGAGGGATAACCCTTGGGAGAGATCCACACTGGCTCACTCCTCCACAGCTTGGCCACTGCGTGCTGTGCTCCCTTTCAGCCGACCAGCTGTTGCAGTCCTCGGTGCAATCGATATGACCGTCATGTTTCATGACAACCGTCACTCCCTCATTGCCAGATACTTGTGGGAGGTCCCCGCAGGGCAAGAAGGGGAAAGACGAGGTAGACACCTTTAGAGTTGAGGGGTTTCAGAACTGCAGTGCATTTGAATGGAACTGTATGAAGTCTCTTTAGCTGTACCTCTGCCAGGTGGGAAAGAGTTAGCAGGGGGAGCAAATAAAAGTGTAGACAAGTAGAAGCTTTCTAAGAACAGGGAGAAGAAATAGATCCAATGGGTAAAGACTTGGAACCAGAATATTATAGCAGTAACTATGCAATATATATGGGAAAAGGAAAAGAATAGAGAATAATGAGAAGTTAGTGAAACAGCTCTGATGAATGACATGCGCTGACACAGGCTGCTTTAGGCATGTCTCACACCTGACAAGGAAACTCTAATAATTGGAGGGGGGAAAGGTGTTGGAATGTCTGGAGAAATTATTTTTCCAAGTCTTTTCAGAGCAAGGCTGAATGTAAAGCCTTACAGCTCCTTGACTCCAGCCTCGGTTCAACGTTCTCTTCATTTTAATTTCCCTGCCACATGTACGTTGGAAAGTCTGTGGACACCACACGGTGTGGAGACCGTTCTGTGCATAGGTTTCTGCTAAAGGGGGTTTTGAGAGATATTTGTGTGAAGTCAATGTCTTACCTAATGAATAAAGTAACTTGAGTGCCATCAGTTTGGAGAAACTCCAAAAAAAAAAGAAATCACACAAATATGTGTTAATGCTTTAGTGGATAGTATTTTATAGTTTGCATTTTTTTCATCCATAGTTTGTGTTTGAAACTTGACCAAAGAAGGTCCATGTCAGTATGGCTAAGCTCACGCTGCAGGAAAATGCGACCCAGTTCCATTCAGATGCCAGATACCAGATTTTCAAAGCGTCCGCAGTCTGAACAGTCATGTCACATTTTATCCATCTTTCACGTCATTGTCTTGGCTCTCATTACACATCCATAAAAGACCATTGTTAATAGCTGTGCTGCTTTTTTTTTTACATTACTTCTTCTTACTATGATGTGGTCTTAATATTGTCTGCTCCCATTGCTCAACGGCTTTCTAATAATAACAAGGAGAGATGCCGGTCGGTATCTGCATTTTTTCCAAAGTTTTTTTTCTTACACAGAACTTTATTGAACACTTCTAGAAACAATTTTATCCACCATTACTTCCGTAAACAGTGTGCTGCTGTGTGATATCTCCTTCTGAGCATGCGGCTCGCTTCGCTGTCCTCAACCGTTCAGACAGAAGTATGATGGCGGTGGCATTTAATAGCAGTATGAACAGCCACCAGCAATAAAAAAAAAAAATTACCATCAAGTGACATTGTGTGCATCTGTGTAATGTTGAATAGAGCAAATATTTCTTAACCTCTAGAGGAGGAGGTATAATTAATGTCTTACTTTGCAGAGAGGCATTCTGGATTTACACTCTTAATTAAATGGAGTCCAGTCTTGTTCTGTCTAAAGTGCTGCTGCTGGATACATGTCTAAAAAAGTCCAAAATTTTGGGAATCATTTCTGACCTAAAATAGAAATGTTTTAGTATGATTTAATGACAGTAAGATAAAAATGGGGTGTATCTCTTTATAGAGGGGCAGATTTTAACTGTATCACTGTACACTCTAGATTGCCTGGTATATGTTGTACGTTTTGTTATTAAATTGCTTCATCCAGATTTCCTAAAATCATTCAGGCATCCAGCTAGAGCTGCACTGAAACAAATACACCAGACATTACTTACCTTTAAAACTGCTGTACTGCTTCCTTCTCCAGCCTTCCACCATCTCATAATCCACCTGCAGGCTCTGACTGAGGGTATGATATAATAAGTCCCCAATGTCTCTTTGCGAACGTTTTCTGTCAGGAATGATGAGGTCAGAGCCTACGTGCTCACTTCCCCGGGTTGCTATAGATATGTGTGTGTGTTTGTGTGTGTGTGTGTGTGTGTGTGTGTGTCTGTGTTTGCGGCCACACACAGAGAATACAAAAAAATAATTAAGCCGTTGTTTGATCTTTGGCAAACCAAAGCTTTTTGATGAATAATTTTCAAGCCTAAAAATCTCCTGAGCAAGAAAAGGCGGAAATCAACTCATGCAATATGTATATATTACTCGTAGGATTGCTATTTTAAGGCTCTTACTTGCACCAGTATGCTGCAGACTTACTCATATTTTATGCTGGGTGTAATCTGAAAGTCTTTCAAGTAATTATTCTTAATGAAAAGAATCATCTGAAGGATAGAAATAGAAAAAAAAAGGCAGAGATAGGTGTGTGGGAGTGTACCACTGTTGTTTTTTTCTTCTCCTCCTTACATATTTTTTTTTTTTTGGTTGAGTAAAGTCACTGCAGCCAGTAAAGATATGATTGGCAGCAAAAATGCATCACTAATTGACTGTAATGAATGTAAACAAAAGAATACAATGGGATCCAATAAGATTAGTCACAAATTCATACAAAGACAAACTGTAAACCATGATTATGTGCAAAGCTTAGCCACGCTCTGTGGAGACTGTGATGCTTTTGCAGGAGTCTCCAGGTGTGTGTGTGTGTGTTATGAGCCATGCATAATATATACTCAACGTGCTCATCCTTCTCCATGTGAGAGTCTGTGTGTTCAGTGTCAAGAGTGTGTGTGTGCTGTATATGCGTTAAGTAAGGACACCATCTGCCATGATCTTTGGTTTGTGCCAACCCCCGACCCCTGTTAACCCACGCCCATGCACACATACACAAAATCACACGGCGCTCGAGTCTGATGAAGAGAAATAAAATCTCCGTCGGTGGATTGGGAGAATAAAGCAGGGAATGGATGCTGTAAGAAGAGTGGGAGTAATGCAGAGAGCGCTGTGAGGGTTAAAAGATGATGAATACAAAGAAAGTTGTGATGTTCCAGCCTGGTTTTTAACCTCTGGTATGTTACTTTGAGAGTAAGTGAATGCTTAACGTACTGTATGCTCCAGTAGAATAAACACAAGCATTTAGAAATAAACACACACACATAGCTGCACATGCGTACTAAGTGGATTTTGGAATAATGCTTTGTTTTGTTTTTTTCTAAACTGCCCTAGATTCATTTGGCATCTGTGCTGCACACTCATCTCTCCCTCACTTTCTCTCTCTCTTTTATCATTCTGATTTGCCTTGTACACACTCTGACACTTTCCATCGGCCTCTTTCTTGCAGTCTGCCTTTCCTCTTGAATGTTTTTTTTTTATTCTTTTCATCCATCTTTCTTTTTCTCTCTTTTTCTTAGAGAAGCCGCTATGACGATATTGGTATAAATATTTTAGCCCTGCCCATTCTGTATCTGTACTTTTGCACTGAGAGAGAGAGAGAGACTACTGTATAGCTGGCTTACTACTGTGGATACATGCTGGTGAGTTCTACTAAAGCATCACAACTAGTTCCAGTGCCAGGAAAAACAATAGTTTCAAATATTTTGGTTTCCAAGTTGTTGCTATTTATTCTATTTGATTTGTCTATTCTGTCAGTATTTTTTGTTATTGTTAATTACCTTGTTGAATTAATACAGAACTGGATAATCGTCAAACATTTGGATAGAAAGAAACCAACAAATCCATAAATATATGTCCATGCATAAATATCCATGTGATCATATTAGATGTGTACAGAATTGTTGTACAGCGGACCAACATGTGCGATATGTGTGGAGGAATTTCCCTGGATCTGGCTGAATTCTGTGTCAAAGTTCTCATGCAGGCTTTCCAAATGCATTCAGCATTTGGAACTTCTGTATTTTATCTGTATAAAATCAAGGAAATAATCAAGGAAATAACACATGGCAGATTTGCCAAACAGACCATGGGGTAATCTGCTAAAAAGTGTTAAAATTATACAGTCCTAAACCGATTTAGACACACTTACTTATTACACTAACACAATTAGGTTATATCACCACTGTTTCTTTATTAAAGTGAAATTATAAAATGGTAGTTAGACTGTGATCCATAAAGAACATAGGCTTGTACATATTTGTCCGTTAGGAAGTGAGCAGTATTTCCAGGCAGTGTTTGAATAAATCATCTGTGTGTTACTCGGGGCAGAATAACTATAGTTTATGGCCGAGGATTACAGATTAGATTACGTCTGACAGCTCTGAGAATTTCCACTGACTTACTAATATGACAAAATTGTGAAAATCCCTGTTTTGTACTTTCATTCCGAACAGGAATAAAATGAAAAGAGCTTATGCCGCGAAGGCCTCTCGGTGCTTATGGTTTCTCGGCTGAGCGTCTAGGGCTGTGAAAACAAAAAAATGTTGAAATAAGCTGCTGGCTTGAAATGATCAATATACAAACAAATAGTACCTCTCCCCTGTGTCAATAATAATATTGATTGTGGTACATCCTCAGTTAAAACAAGCCAAGGGGAGTTTATTGTTCTCCTTTTTCATTTTCTACCACTTTGATATGTCATCACCAGATTTAATGGCAAAGCTGAATCACATATATAACCACAAGCCAACAGAAATAAAGTGGGCAGACTCAGATTAAACGCACACAGAGTCATGCCCATATAGCTTGGCAATCAAAGTGTGTGACACTATGTGCATATGTTGTTCTACAGTTTCAATGTAAAGATCTAGAAATAAAATATGCTGAAACTTCTTTATCAAACAGACGTACACAATACAAAAAAGAAAATGTAGCTAATGTTTCTTTATATGATTTATTTATATAATTTAACAACCAGTAAACCCTGACACAGTTTTTATCAGCAAATATCCCAGACTGAGATGTCTTAATTTAGGTTGATGCTGTAGGAGGTAATGTTATTAAAGTTAAACATTGATTTAACATTGATATATGCTTGCAATAATCTCTGATTATCAGAGGATTTGAGACAGACAATTACTGTGTAGATAGATTTTTCCCCTGTCAAATTATTATATATTTGATTATGTCTATCTATCTATCTATCTATCTATCTCTCTCTCTCTCTCTCTCTCTCTCTCTCTCTCTCTCTCTCTCTCTCTCTCTCTCTCTCTATATATATATATATATATATATATATATATATATATATATATATATATATATATATATATATATATATATATACTTCTGGCCAGCAGAAGTGACGTCGGCTCCAGGGGGAGGTGCTTCCTCCCAGTATGAATGCCTGAAGTCACGCAAGCGATCTTCAGTCTAACACCTCTTCTCGCTCCCAGAAGCAACTCTCAGATGGCTAGTACGGTACTATTGAGCTATCTTAACTGTTCACAGAGCGAGCTAACAACTCGGTCGCCAAATGCTTCTCAATAGCTGTGCTTGGTTGTTCTGAGTTCTTCTACCACTGGTCTGTCACCAAACTGCAGCAGCTGGAGCTAGTCTCCAAACTAGCTGTTTCTTTTTGCTTTGATCTTAAACGAAGTTGATAGGAAGCTTGGACCTGTACTCACCACGTACAGGACCAAACTACTGCCTAAAACATGCAGGTGTGGCAACCTCATTGCTGGGGCAGATACCCATTCTGTCTGCACTTCGTGTCTGGGGCCGCAACATGCCCAGGACTGGTTAGCGTCATCAGCGAGCTGCAAACATTGTGCACAGCTCTTTGTTAAAACCTGTTGACACAGGCTAGCGCGCCAAGCTAGCTTGTCAGAGGCGGACCCTGTGCTGGGGATATCCAATCCCCCTCCACTGGTTTCTGCCGCGACCGATGAGGGAGAGCTCCCTTTAGCTCAAGCCAGTTTGGGTGACCAGCTTGATGCTGTTGCACCACTTCTTGACATGGAGGAAGACGAAGCCGACCTCCCGGCGTTCAGTAATTTTGCTGGTGCAGAATCTGACTTCGAGGTGGAATCTGTTAGTCGCGGGTCTGATGACTACGAGCAGGACGGCAAGACATTCTCCATCCCGTTGGCTGCAAAGCCCGAGGAAACTGGTGAAACCCGCTGCAGCGGTTCCCCAAACCCGACTTCATTGGACCTGCACGATGTCTGCAGAAGAGCAGCTGCAAAGCTGGTCATTGAATGGCCGGAAACCCTGGCCAAGACCACCACATCTCGGTATGAGGGGAAAAGGCTTCCAAAAGCCAAATCTTCCACCAGATAGCTGCTGCCGGTTTTCCCAGAGTGCCTCAAGGAAGCAACCCGGTCCTGACGTAATCCACTCACCGCCAAGAACCCTGTTCAGGGAGGATCGGCACTGGACTGGACCGGCCATGACAGCGGCAGGACCAACCCTCCCGTTCAAGGCCGATTAATTTCAGTCAGCTTTAAACGAAAAAAGCTACAAAGCAGTGGCAGCATCGGTTAAAGCCCTAAACACCTCATCTCTTCTCCTTGCTTATCAAGCAGAACTGCAGGGGCAGATGACGGGTGCACCGACCGCAGATCTGTGGGACGAGTTGTGCGTGGTAACAGATCTCTGCCTGCGTCTCCACAGAAACGCTGTCCAGGCCTCAGGGAGAGCAATAGCTCTCATGGTCACTCAGGTGAGAGCAAGATGGTTGAATCAGTCCAGTCTGTCTCAAAAACAAAAAAATCAACTCCTCGACACTCCGGTGGACCCGAAGGGCTTATTCGGCCCCACTGTTGCAGCAATACAAAAACGCTGCGAGGAGAAAAAGAGAGAAGGTGAAGTGCTGCAACTCTGTCTGCCAAGAAGAGCACACCTCCTCCCTCCGCGGAACATCGTCAAACGTTCGCTCAGACTACGACTTGACCTGTCTACCGTATTCCTAAGCGCCAAGCTCAGCCGCAGCTGGCGGACCACGGCCAGGGAAAGCAGATCTAGCTCAAGGGTGCATGGGGATGAAAGCCCTTCGTGCCATCGGTGACTTCGGGAACCAAACCTTCGGCCACCACGAGTGCGAAGAAAAAGAGACCGGCTACCTTGGGAGCTAGCCTCGGGGTTCGAGAGCGGGCACTGCCAGACACCTGTCAATGATGTCAAAAATTATATCAGTACGCCCCACCTTTGGCGTACTCGGCAGCTCTCTCTATGAAAGAGAAAGCGGACCAACAGCAACTTACTCAGCTGGCACAGAAAAATGCTCTCGCAGAAGTACTTCCCAGCCCTCTAGCCCTCAGATTTGCCTTTCAGGGGAAGACGTATGAATGTCTCGTACTTACCTTTGGCCTCTCACTGAGCCTACGTGTGTTTGTGAAATGCACCGAGGCTGCAGTCGCACCTCTGAGGGAAAAGGGAATACGTCTGGCTATGTATATAGATGACTGGCTGATTGCAGCTCAGTTTCCGGGGGAACTTATGGCGCATGCCGAGATGCTGATATCACATCTGGCGGCTCTGGGTTTCACAATAAACTGGGAGAAGAGTATCCTATCCCCAGTACAAACAATAACCTTCATCGGGATGTCCCTGAATTCAGAGGAATTCAGAGCACGCCTCTTAGCAGAACGATTGAAAGCCTTCCAGACTTGTCTGGCAGTTTTTCGCAGAGGCGCACTGGTGAAATTCAGACTGTGCCACAGGCTGCTCGGTCTGATGGCGTCAGCACTGTCTGTCATCACGCTCGGCCATTTGCACATGCGACCGTTTCAACGGTGGGTAGCATCGCTCAATTTGAGCCAAACATGCCATGACCACCGGAAGGTGATCGTTTCTGGGACATGCGCACGCGCTCTGAGTCCGTGGAAACGCACCGCATTCCTGAACACCGGCGTTGCCATGGGAACCCTCCTAGCATGGAAGGTTGTTACCACGGATGCCTCGTTAAATGGCTGGGGAGCCACACACCAGGGCATGATGGTAAACGGTGTCTGGAGTTCACAAACACGGACAGCTCACATAAACAGTCTGGAGCTCCAAGCTGTTATACTGGCTCTGAGACATTTTCTGCCCTTTATCAGACGTTACCATGTTTTGGTCAGAACAGACAATACAACGGGATGCCTGCGCTCACATCATTCACACATGCAGGCACACAGACTGATAGTCTGGACCAGTTCACGCCTTTTGTCACTGAGAGCCACTCATGTGCCAGAGGTGATGAACAGGGGTGCAGACCTGCTGTCGAGAGGCAATCCCCGCTTCAAGGAATGGAGACTCCACAGCGAGGTTGTAACTCAAATATGGCAGCGATATCAGGCGGAGGTAGACCTCTTTGCATCAGAGGAGAACACTCAATGCCATAGGTTTTTCTCCCTGACCGAGGAGGGTGCTTCGCTGTGGCTGGATGCTCTAGCACACAAGTGGCCTCCGGTTCTCCTTTATGCTTTTCCACCACTGAAACTGATTATTCCTACCCTCGCCAGGGTGCGAGAGCGGAAACATTCACTCCTCCTGGTAGCTCCCCGCTGGCCAAGGAAACACTGGTTGGCAGAGATTTTACTGCAGGACGATTTTACTGCAGGATGAGCTGTGGCGGTTCCCCCTCCGCAGAGATCTCCTAACGCAGGCACGCAGAGAGATCTTTCATCCTCATCCGGAACGCCTAGCTGTATCGGCCTGGCCTGTGAGAGGGTAAATCTGGCAGCCAGTGGGCTTCCCAAGAACGTCACTGACATGATTCAGAGCGCAAGAGCAGTGTCAACTTGTAGCGCATATGAGGGAAAATGGCGTGCGTTTGAGGGTTGGTGTGCAAAAACCATGTTTAGTGCAATGCAGAACCCTGTGTAAGTTATTCTGACATTTCTACAAGAGCTGCTGGATAAAGGCTTGGCTTTTTCCACTGTCAAAGTATACTTGGCAGCTATTTCAGTTTGCCATGTAGGCTTTGGAGACAAAACAGTGGGACAACGTCCTCTGGTGTGCAAGTGTCCAAAAGCCTCACTCCTTCATGGGATTTACAGATGGTGCTTGATGCTTTGTCACATGCACCTTTTGAACCTTTGAAGCAGGCTGAGCTTAAAGTGCTCTCATTTAAGACAGCTTTGTTAGTCGCTTTGGTTTCTGCCAAGCTTTTTCAGTAAACCCCTCCTGCATGCGGTTTACTGAGCGGAATCAACTTCATGCCGTTCTTTGGAGTTGATGGCTTTCTGCCCTCCACCATTCTCCTCTCAGGACCTATGTGGAGAAAACAGCTGGCTTTCACAAATCTGAGCAGCTGTTTGTGTCATGGGCTTTACCACATAAAGGGAAGCCCCTAATGAAGCAACGCCTTTCCCATGGTATAGTCGGAGCTATTGCTATGGCCTATCAGAATAAAGGCCTGGCACCCCCTGCAGGTCTATGAGCTCATTCCACTCGTGGCATGGCCTCATCCTGGGCACTGTTTCAGGGTATACCTTTGGAGGACGTATGTGATGCTGCCAGCTGGGCAACTCCTCGCACCTTCACTAGGTTCTATAGACTGGATGTCACGGCAGCAACTCTGGCTCACACAATTCTGAGTGTGGGATCCACACTTAATAACTGCAGGATGCATATTTTGGTCTTTGAGTAAGCTTATCTGGCAATACGGGAGTTGCCATATCCCATAGTGAGATACCTCACTCATGTCTAAAGAGAACTTTAGGTTAAGGAATTAACCCTGGTTCTCTGAAACATGAGTGAGGTATCTCACCAGATCACCCTCCTTGGGCTAGCACCCAAGTTTTTGATTTTGACCCACAGATTATGTCACTGTTATGGAAAGTGTGAGAAAAAGCCCACCAAGCACTGCTTATAAACATGTATTTTGTAAATTTATGGAAATTAGATGCAGAAACAGCTGACTGAACAAAGTACCACACCTCAAAGACACATTACCTCTCTACAGTGAGACCAGCAAGATAAAGCTGAAACCTGAATAGAAAATCATGCAGCACAAACACACTCTTTGTCGTAAAAAAAGAGCACACAGCTGCAAAATTATCAAACATTGGAGCTATAACAATTTTAGCTGAAAATGAAGTAATCCAGTGGCACAGTGAGGGAGTGTTCTCCAACAGCTTTATTTTCCACCAATTGTGAATTATTATTTTTCTTGCATATGAGCATGGTTTGAGAGAAAATGAGCTCACCCACAGTACACAGTAAAGCATTAATCTGTATTAAAATGAATCATGTCTGTTGGAAATAATTTAGAATTTTAGTGATTATGATAGTATGGCACATTACAAAGGAAAACAATAAGTTGAAGCACATATTTGGATGTCAGTTGTCTTGACAAAATTTCATAAATACTTTTCAGCGAGGGCCTGTTCATTCTGCCACACTGCCGTTGGAATTTCCCTACTTATTTATGTAAAGTCCTATACCCCGAGAATGTAGAAAATTTAAATGATTTGCATTTGTTATAGATGCATCACAACCAGGTGGTAACTGCAGCCTCCAACTGCAAAAAGAACAAACAGGAGCAATGGGCAATACAGAGTAGGCAAATTATTTAAACTTGTGTTTGAATTCAAGCAGACTGTCACCTAATCAGAAGTATAAGACCATTAAGTCTTAAGGAGCAAAACTTTTCACATCAACCTGCCCTTTATTTCATTTTCTGTCAGACTCTTACTGTTATAACTGCTGCCAATGCTGGAGAAATAAATCATGTTGTAGACCCTGAAAGATTTACCTGTAATGAGTAGGTAGAACTTATGGGCTGTCGGTGAAGACTTGGGGTGACCCAAATTAAAGCTCTTACTGACACTGACTGTAGCCCAAGAAACATAAGAAGTAGACGCTGACAGAAATAATTTAAGTGTATTAAAAAACCTTCAAAGACCACCTCTGCACCTCTGTTTGGACGTTGCAAGACAGCATAAAAATCGGACATTGATATAAGGTAGAATCCAAGTGCTCTCCGGTGAGGAAACATTTAATCTGAACAGCCTTGATCACTTCCAGTGTTCCTGACATAAATATGAAATCTCATAAGACTTGTCTTCTACATGAGTCAGTGGAGAAGGGCCTATCATAATCTGGGGAGGGCTTTCCATCGATGGAAGATTATAGCTTCAGGTTGTTTTGGTTCTTCAAAACCTGGCTGGGTATAAGGGGATTTTACAGTTGGAAAGTGTCTTGAGAGAGAAAGCTTCCCTGTGCTGGCAAAGATGCAGTTTACCATTCCTGGTTGACAAAAGACTTCTTCTGTTCTAGGATAATATTATTTATCTTTTGGACTATGCATGTGCAAACGGTGCAGATCACCATTTTGAGCAGAGATTGGTTCTGAAAACGATTTTTTTACACACTGATAACATTTCAGAAGCCCAACCCATAAACCATACTTTAATTCTTATCAGTATGTTGTCTTTATTTGTCTCTAAAATGTAAAATTGGTATTACTTTATATGTAAATGCTTAATAGACCAGTTCACACGTGACGTCACGCATGACGTCAGCGCTACATCCGGGTCCCGCGGGTAGGCAAAAAACAGTACTGTTCTCGTCTACTACATGAAAAAACGGGTGATTTAAAGCATACTTTTAGTTAGATTATTTTTGGAATCTAAACAATGCCTACGACTTGTTGTGCTCCCGGTTGCACAGAGAGGCATTCCAAATCGTCGGATGTACGTTTCTGTCGTTTACCGAAGGACGAAGAAAGAAGAAAGAAATGGATAATTTCAATGAAAAGAGCGCAGGCAGACACTCCCAATGGACTGTGGGAGCCATCATACCACGACAGAATTTGCAGTCTACACTTCATCTCCGGTAAATACAACTTAATTCTGCTCTAGTCATTGTTCTACTTAAATAGAGGCGGAGGGGAGGTGGCGATCGCTAGACGGGGCCGGGAGAAGCGGAGTCGATTGCGCTGCAGCAACAGCACGCCGCATCATTTTAGTTTTCTCCGTGCAATCAGTGTGCAATAATGTTCACCAGACAGCGGCTGCATTACGCCCCTGTTCACGTGCGCTAGTATGTCTGTGTTCACGCTGCAATGTCGCCGACACCCCCACCCATTTTAACAAGACAAAAAACACCAAAATAATCCGTAGTGAACAATTTTATTTTTTTTAACCTACCGGGCGGGTCTTCCTCTGCTGAGGCGCGGTCTGTGTCCGACTCCGCTTTCTGCTGTTACACAAACATGTCTGAACATCCATCCATTTTCTGACCCGCTTAATCCCTCATGGCGTCGCAGGGGTTGCTGGTGCCTATGTCCCGATATAAAATAATTGTAGCCGTCCAGTGGTTTCAGAGGCTTTCGTGCTCTCTCGTCTGTACTGGCCTGTATGTTTATAAGACAGCTGTATATGTCGCGGTACAGAACCCTTGGCCAGCATTTCACAGCTGTGCACATTTCACTCGCTCCGTCCCTTCAGGATTTTGCTGTGTGGATCTGGCAATCTGATACCATCAACCATCAACTTACTCTTAAAACAATCTTGTGATACGCTATCTAAAGAAGAAAAATATGTGGAAAACTCGTCAGTTTCTCTGTTTGCGTCTGCCATTGTGTTCGCCTTTTGCCTACCAGTCCGGCGCGCATGTGCGAAAAACCCGCATCAAAACAATAACAATGAACTGGTCTATACCATGCCTATCTTTGTTTAAGAGGCAAAAAAAATATTTCGGCATGAAATGTTTATTTATTTACACATTTGTTTACACATTGTGTAAACATCAGGACGTTATGATTAGTGATTAGGTCAGAGTTTAACATTTTATGGCACCAAGATGTTTTCATTCCAATTCTAAAAACTGCTTGAAATTAAAAAAAAATATATATTTTTTGTACAAGCATGTTTTTTACTAGTGTCATTTATTGCAATATTGCATATTAAAATGCCCAAATAGGCTTTTACACTTTCAGAAATAAAAAGATAAAATATGCGATTAATTTACGATTCATCTCGAGTTAACTATTGAATTATGTGATTAATTGGGATTAAAAAGTGTTAATCGTTTGACAGCAATAATGTAATTTTGGAGGTATCTACTATGACACAGTGCTATCTCAGGTTTTAGGCCTATTTCAGTTGGGCTAAGATCACCAAGATTCACCAAAAGCTGACCATCTACTGTTGCTTTCTCTAAGATTTCCAGGATATTTGTTCATTGACATAACATTACTTTATATTGAATATAATAAAAACAAATAATGGTAGAAGTATTCATGGAAATTAGTGGAAATAGAAATAGCACATCCGTATCTCAACTGAGCTGTGTTTAAACCTTTCCTACTGAGCCTGTAATAAGCTATAAAAAAAACAACCATAAAAATAGGTCAACAACAGTTTTTGATGTGAAGGTTTTTTATGTTATCTGTCTTTTGCCACAGCACCACCTCTTGCCCTCCTTCTTGTTTTTTCTCTAAGGTTTTTATAATCTTACACACCTGAAGCTCAGCACTGTCGCTATGGCAGATTTTGCCTTCCAGCATTAAGGTTACAGGCAGATCATCAAATGGTTGGGAGATGTAAAAAAGTGTTTGTGACATACCATCCATTTACTGTAGGTCAACTGAGAAAGTTTCCCACACCTTTTGAATAAGGTTTTCACATCTATTGGCACAAAACTGCGATAGACTGCCAACCTGCCCAGGGTGAACCCCGCCTCTGGGACCATTGTCTGCTGGAGATAGGCACCAGCACCCTCGAAACCCCACAAGGGATAGACGTGTTAGCAGATGGATGGATGGATGGATGGATGGATGGATGGATGGATGGATGGATGGATGGATGGATGGATGGATGGATGGCACAAAACTGTTGTGACCTTTCCCACAGTGCATATGTTAATTTTAGGATTGAGCCCCATCTATGTGGAATTGAGCACAAAGCCTTGCAATGTGCTCATCCATGTGCTGTACTTTAAAAAAAGTTTATGTGTCCCTGTAGTCAAGTGATAAATTGTCAGCTGGCATTTCCATACAATGATTCTATGGATAATGTCTAAAAATTAAGTTAAAGCTTTTCAAGTTTTGTTAAAAAACATCTTCCAAATGCTCATTTTTTTGTGATAATGTACATCTGACATTTATGTTATGTTGTAATGTTTGTCATCACCATTAAACCATTTATTACAGATTTACAGAAACAGATTTGAGTTTTATTTAAAATTTGGCATATTTTGTCTCCTTGAGTGTGATTCTCACATGTATTGACTGTAAATGTTAGCCTTATGCCATCTTCCATTTGGTGCCTTGGGATTGTTTGGTTATCATCTTTAAACTCACAAGGTGTAGTGCTTACTGCATTAAAAATGTAATCAAGGTTAGCCATTTGTTCTACTATAAAGTAGAGCTTACATTTACTTTTTTCAAGTAGTGTAAACCGTTCAAAGCACGTCTCTACCTGAAATGACTTAAATTTCAGCAAGACTGATTTTAAGAGTTTTTATTGTATAGCACTTCAATTATGCTTTGTGTCTTAAAGTGCTTTAGAAATAAAACCGGATTGGAAAGATGGATTATTTTTTATGAATTATTTTATAACTAATTTATGACCTGATCAGACACCCATGCTTAAAGTAATAGGACACAATGTTTAAACTATATAAACCATTTTATACCTGGCCCTATTTTACAAAACAAGTAGTGACTGGCAGGATAATTGCACCTTTTAATAATCAAACTCTACATGGAGCTGGCCAAATGAAGGCACAGTTTATAGCTCTTGCTATTACTGAGAAAAACACTGTTCATGCTTTTATTTCATGGTTGCCATGTGTTACTTTACTGTTCACAATGTCATAAACGTGAATACCTCATCCAACTAGAAAAGATTTCAAGATGATTTTTTTTTTGCAATGGCAATAAATACCAGGCTTGCATGTTAACTAACCAGTGTAATCTCAATAATGAAGATATTTAAACATTCATCAAATATGTTTAAATCAGTTTTATTTTTGTAACTATTGAAGCGGTAAAGTACAAAATAAACTCCTGAGAGTTCCTATACATTCTTGAAATTGTATTTATATAAATATTTAATAGGTGCCACTTGATGTTGAAACCGAGAAAACTTTTTGTCTTGTATTGGACAAAAAAAAAAGGCTAATTGCAGAAACCCACAGAAAAAAAATCTGTAAACTTTAATTCAATTAAACTTAAATTATTACTAAGCATCTCTTAACAGGCCTTTCATTATGCTTTTTTTTATAATTTAACAACACAACTGATCAAGTTTTTATTTATTTATGCTTTATAGCAATTCATTTTAAATTAACTTTATATACCCTACTGCACTATTTTACCCACCACCTTTTAAACTATGTATAAAATAAGGCTGTTTACCTGATGAGTCTCAAAGTGCATGTATGTCTTCTTGGAGTTGGATATTACATAGTTCCTCAAATAATCTAATTTTAAGAATGAAAACAACAGCAAAAACACAAAGAGGCAGGTTACACCCAGGACAGGTCGGCAGACCTTCGCGATCATTAATAGTAATAGGGGAAATGTTTACTTTTAGCCCAGATATTTGCAAAAAAAAAAAAAAAAAAAAGAAATTACAGAGGAGCAGAGCTCAATTAAAGCAGGTGCAAGAAAAACACATCTAAAAGGTAACACAGATAAAGTCTAAGTCTGGGTTTAAGGATGAGGCACACAAGAGTGTTTTTTTAAGTGAAGTTTAAAAACAATGATTGTCTGATTTGCAATGATAAATCATTCCAGACTCTCCGAGCCGCAACTGAAATATGTTCTGTATCCTCTGGGTTTTTAATTAGTCTTTGTTAAGGTGGAAAGCCTCTTGTCAGCCAACCTAAGAGAGCAAGATGGTTCAAATGTATGAAGCACTTCTGACAAGTAAAAAGGGATAACATCATTAAAATACTTAGAATATATAAAAGGATTTTAAAATTAATTCAACATTTAACTGGAAGCCAGTAATAGCAGCTCTAAGATAGGAGGAACGGAGTCTTTCTTCTTTGCACCTGTTAAAAATCGGGCTACATCCTGCACTTGCTGAAGGCCAGTGAGGAAGAACTGAACCCGATCCCAAACATGAGTGCAGAACCCTAATCAAATCAGGAATACAGACACCTAAACTGATCCATACTATAGTGTTTGAGATGCTGCAGGTCACATATAGTCAAGCAAACACATACAAAAGAGGATTAAAGAAAACACATTGCCATAAATGTGTTGCATGATTTCCTAGTATTGTGCAGCCCTGCTCTTAACTGTATTCATACACAGTGCAGCCACTTTGGAAATCAGCTAACAGCATGGCATTTTCAACTCTAGCAGACATTTTTCTTTTATAGAGAACCACACAAATTCACTTTTTGAAACAGTTTTGACAAAATACTGACATGATATAAATGAAAACACCTCTGACATTTTTTTCTAAACTCATTATTCCTGTCCTTGTTCCTTTTTCTCATACATATGATTTAGTTAAGATTATACTCCCTCTCCCTGTACCATGTTCTGCCATACTAGGAGGTATATTACCTTCCTTTATCTACCTACACCATAATTCTGAATAACGCAACTCTTTGTGTAACCCAAGCATTATAAAGGGGGCCTTTGAAACTGCTGACCATATCTTGAAATTGCTAAGGCTGTTTGTTTCTGTGTGCGTTCATGACTGATTCATTTCAAGCCTCCTCATTGTGTCAGCAGCAATTTCCCCTTGATGTGATTATAGGTGGGAGAAGAAGAACAAGACTAGAGGGGAGAGAGACAAGACGATATGTATGTGTCGACTCAGGAAATTTAAGCAACAAAAGAAGAGGTCCTGGACTGCCCACCTCCATCCATTAAGGCTTCACAAAAATAAATCATGGGATGCAGATTCAGTGCTGGATTGCCATTAAAAGTTTTAATATTCTTAGTTGCTGTGTGTTTCAGTTCTGGCAAAAATATAGAGAAAAAAGGACCCAAAAAAACCCTAAACAAAAATAAAGACCTAGAAGTCTGTCCATAGCTGTTAACTTTTTTTTTTTGGCAGATATGACAATAGTGGACACTGCGCCAGTCTCTTTGAAATGCAGCATATGTGTGACTCAAGTTGTATAAGCAGTGACATCATGTTTAACTTACTGAAATACTCACATGCCTCATATAAGTGGCTTGCACTTGTATAGCGCTGTTACAATTAGTCACCCATTCTTACACATTCATTCGCTAACGGTGGGGAGCTACATTTGCTGCCACAGCTGCCCTGGGGCAGACTGACAGAAGTGGGGCTGCCATGCAGTGAGCACCACCGGGTCCTCTGACCACCGGCAGCACAACATTTTGCTATTTAAAGCAGTCAGTGAGAGCTGAGGAAGAAGTCCCAGTGGTGTTCATCTATTATTGGTCGTATTATTGAGAAAAGACATAAATCCTACAACTATACTGTTGTATATGATTTTTATTGCTGGATCTTGTACTTCAAGTGTACTGCAAACAGCCTAGAAGCAGAGTATGAGAAGAATTTAGCTCATGAAAAAAGAGCTGTCTGTGGTAACTTGCTCTTTTTGAACATTGTTGTTTGATGCTTCTCCATTTCCGCTAAACACAATGTTCCCATTGCCTGCCGTACTTTCAAAAGTGTTTTCTTGAGCACTTTTGTTTTGCAACCCCTGTGAGGTTTAGAATAGCCATATTAACATGACCTAAATTAATACCGAAAAGCATATTACTCATTATTAGATTTTCCTTTTCTTGCATGGTAGCAAAAATGTGACTGACTAGCAAGAACTGATTCTGATCCCTCTTTTTTTCCCATACATTAATGTAACGTGGGTTTATGAGTAACTTTTCTTTTTTGTTTTATTGTAGTTTTAATTAATTACCACAGATACATCTAATAATTTTTTTAACAGCCACATTTTGTAGTTAAGTTTGCAATTCAAAGACACTGCGGCTGCAGTTTTGGTGTTGAGAGTTCACTTTTTCTATTATTCATTATGCCTAATGGTTAGATCTATTATTCAAGCCAAAGAACTATAGTAGTCTAGAGTCTACTTTGTAACACATCTATTGGGCATTTAATCCCTGGCACAAAATGATAAACTATCTTCATTTCATTACAGTTATACGATAATTCACATGAAGTAGTAGAACAGTGCAGTTGAGATATTTCATTATCAATGTAATTAAACGACTGATGGCACTAAAAATAGAAATAACTTGGAATACTATTGTTTCTTATGTTAACAATGGTTACCTCCATGGAAACGGCCACAGCAATCACTGCATAGCATCTGAATTGTTCTACATGCAAGAATCATTGCAAATGAAACAGCAGGCTTCCAGATCTTGAGGAACATTAAAGTGAGCGGTTCAATGGGTGTGAAGACGAGATAGCTGAAAAGTGCTTGTTGTCAGCGGTGTAGATCTTGTTTAACATTGGCAGCAGGTGGGCAGGATTGTCTGCATGCAGAGCGACATCCTTGTGACAACAAGGAGAGCAGCAGAAAGGTGTCCATCCTTCCAAGCCCAAAAGGATATGAAGATGTTGCAAATGCCAAGTGCTCCTAAAATTCATGTGTGTACCGACACAATTTAAGTGTAGGGTTAAGTCTTATTCATGGAATATGGCTTAGTTTCAACTCTTCTCAATACTGCCATAAAGAAAGAAAGCCAACGTCCAACAAGAGTAATGTATTTATTAATCCTGGGACAATTTCCTGACATTGTTTCTCATAATGGAGCAGTGTTGCATTGCAAAAGTAATGTAAAAGGGGCTCAAATATGATACCACCTAAAGTTCAAACATGCAGACGGGACGCTGCCTGGACGTTAACCACCTCAAAGAGCTGTGGAGAACTCAGGAAAACCAGGTTGATAAGGAGGAGCCAACAAGTTCTTGGTTATCAACACCAAGCACTGATTGGTAAACCCACAGTCAGGATTTGGCCTAAGAGTTGATATTAAGCACGTTGGAGAACATTTCAGAGGAGATGTGGAACAAGGGTCAACAGTATATGAAAATGTTACTTTCCTTTTCTCATTTTAAATAATTAAAATAATCTTGTTTTCTTCAATTTACCATAACAACATGGACACACATATAATTTGTCACATCCACAAAACAACATTTGTGCCTAAACTTTGGCCATGATGGTAAATTTATGAGACAAAAGGGTTCTAGGAGAAGCTCAGAGTTATTGCTAAAATTGGGGATTTGTGTTTGAATCACTTTGGGGCAGCTGGCCAGGCTCCTCCTAACTGATTTAGACTGTGTGTACATGTGCAGCACAGATTGGCTAAAGGTGCTGATGGGATAGGGAGAGAGACAGAAAGAGACAGATCCAGAGAGGAAGAACTGAAAAAGCGAGCCCCGCAGAGATAGACTGACAAAGAGGTGGACCGAGTGTGCCACTTCCTCTGACAGTTATTTGCAGAAATTGTTCATAGATACCAAATGTGTCATGTGCTGATGGCTGGAGGTGTTTAGAGACAGGTCTTATGCTCTGTGATTGAAACAGTAGATGGGTAGCGCCTCATTTTATACAGTACCACAGGCATCAGAGCCATCTGCCACCCTGTGCCCTTCTGATGCCTCATCAGCTGTAATTGTCATCATTATTCTCCTGCTTTCCTGCCCCCCTTGGTGGTAATTTAAATAAACACACTGGCAGAAGTGTGGGAAAATTAGTAGCAGGTATAGCAAAGGTATGGGCTAAGAGGAAGATAAGGGGCAATAAATACCTGTATGTGTAGGTAGACTGGCTGTCCATCGCACATTTCTTTACAGCCTTGAAACACAAAATAATTCAGCATCCTTTTAAACTAGTCAGTGCTGGTAAACCATCTTACAGCATGAGATTTTAATGTCTGCAGCCCTACTTGAACTATGTTCACCCCTGTGCACCAGGATATATTTTGAACGAGTAAATGAAAAACACATTGAAAAGAAATTTGTAGAATCCAACTGGGACTATGGGAAAACTATTTACTGTGCAATGGACATTTTCAAGTTCTGTTGCGTTATTGCTCTTAGTAAAAAAAAAAAATCTTGAGAATCTTGAGATTTCACTCAAACACAAAATGTTTCTGTTCAAATACTAACAAAACTAACAACTAGTCCAGAGTTAGACCCGAGGGAACTGCACAGCGGAATACATAGATGAATGTCTGAAGATTGCATGACTCTCCAATATTACCAGTAATTAAAAATGTATTAAATTACGCTCTTTTTTTTGTCTGCATTTTATTTTACTTCCAGGCCTAAATGTGTCTGTTGTGTACCACGACCACAGAGGAATCGTAGACAGTACAAGAACAGCAAAACAGCTCGCAGGAAGTTTCCAGTGCGAGCTTGGATGCCAAACTGGGGAAAATCCATCTCCCTGGGTTTCTCCAGAAAGGATACACACAATTAAAGGCAGGAAGAGCTGTGTAAACGTCTCTGAAGAGGGAGGACACAGAAAATAGATAACAGGTAGGGGATACATGTATTTTTTTACTTTAGTTGGCAAAAACGTTTTTTTTTTCTTTTTTACAAACATGAAACTGACTAAAGTGTATTTTGAGTGATGCCCTACAATTGCTGCACCCCCTAATTGATGCTCCTGGTAAACATATTTAAAAGGTCTTAAAATGTTTTACTATTTCACTGCAGAAACATAACCTCACACCCAAAAATATTAAATACTTTTGTCTGTGGTGGTGAGATAGAAAAGTGTGTGTCTGGAGAAGACAAACGTCGGTCATCATCGATCATTTCACTTTAAACTTTTTAATTATTGCTCTGAGTGTTGATGTGGTTAAGTTTAGACAAGAGACTTATTTCCTAAGCCATTATCTTACTGGAGAAGATCCTTACACATGTGCCTTATGTGGATTGCATGTTCTCCCATCTTGCTAATCTGAACGACCTGAAAAGCAAAGTATAAATTAAAATAAAATAAATGTTTCAGACATATTTATCATTGTTCCCTTAATAAGGCTACCAAGGATATTCTGTTTAAAGAAGAAGAATCTTGATTTAGGATCGTTTCTCCACTTAGTTAATTCCATTATCAGTTGTAGTTGACTACAACAAAAGGTTCATTCATTTAACGGTTTTCAGCCAGTTTCTCTAGGGTTTCCAATAAGTATAAAGGATCCTGTATTTGCTTTCGAAAGAAAAAGTTTCCACATTATTTATCTTGTTATAGATGCTGTAAGCGCAACATATGGTATGATCTTATTATAAGAGCTGATCAAACCTAACACACATATGGCCTCTGATTTTTTCCTTGCCAGCACGTATATACTCTTGTTTTTTTGTACCTCGGTGAGGATTGCACACACATATTCTCTTTCTCTGTGTGTGTGTGTGTATGTGTGTGTGTGTGTGTATCTATGACAGTTTTGGCAGAAGGTGCAGCATTCGTTAGTGTCTTCTTAAGCATATATTATTCCACGATTCCTGCATTTATGGCACCTATTTCACTGGCAGCACTGTGATTAGGGCTGACAGCATTCAGCGTACCCCTTGCTATTATATTCTTTGTGGACATATGTGAGTGCACTGCATGTGTGCCAGGCGGAGATAAAGTAAAAGTAGTAATTGTTGTAATTATTCCTTCTCCGGTCTCTTGCCGCCTACTGTGCCAGTGAAGAATCTCGCTCTAAAAGGAACGTAAAACTGTAGAATCCAACCCGTCCCCATGTATTCACACTTGTGTGCATGACAGTTTATGGTGCTCATTATTGGTCATTATGTTAATTGCTAGTGTCAGGAAGAGAGTCAGGGTTCCTGACAGAAGCACTAAAAACATCATAAATATAATCCCTCTTAATCAAAAATCAATTGATGTTTAAAAGGCCGGTACTGAATGTGTATTTTTAACCAAATTTGGTGTAATTATCAACTCTTTTTTTTTAAGCCTGGATGTAAATGTACTTTTTTTTCTTGAGGAAAGACAAATTAAAGAAGGGCATGTTTACTTCAAAGGATTTATAGCAGAAACCCATTTGCTCAATTTCTCTGGTGGCCATCTAATGCAGCTCTGGGCTGACTGTCATCCCAGATGTTTCTCTAAAGTAAAGCCTGAGATCAGACAGCGTGTGCACACAAACCGACTCTAAGGTCAGCAATAATATTTTATTTTCTTAGCTGTTTGGTGTACATTAAAACTTGAAGTGTGTCTTGAGAAAAGGCTCATGTGTGAACTGATTCTATGTAAGAGATAGCTCCCCCCGAACTGTTTAGCTCAACATGAAGCCTCCTTGTGTTCTGTGGCCGTGGCTGCAGAGGAAGTATCAGGAGACATAGCCAAGACTTTAATACCACATAAGTGTTATGTGGTTTGCTCCGGCTTTATGGGGGTTATTGATGTGGCTGTGGTTTTTAGTCTTGGATAGAAAGGGCCACTAGACAACCCTTATGTCCGTCCTTGCAGTTTTGGCCCTTAAATATAAAGTAGGAAGCTGCAGTTTTGTTAATTAACGGAGCAGGGACTCGTTAAATTTAGACCAAAGATCCAAGCACTGAGATGAAATGAAATTGGTAATGTGAGCATACAATATTTAGATTTTCTTTTTACTGGTTTCCCCAAAGTCACCATTAAACTAAAAGGTTTTGAAGTAGACTTGGTATCTGGGCTCTTTATTTTGCTCTTTTTTATTTGTTTTCCTCCATTTGGAAACCTAGAAGCATCTTCCAGTCCTCCATTAACAGTTTGTTCATATGAGAAGAGACACTGTCTCTGCCTGCAAGCTGAGATTCGGGTAAAATATCTCTGGATTTAGATTCAAAACACTGAGATTTTCCAATATCTGATGCAAGAGTCCAGCAGACAGTTTCAAACAACTTCAAGATTTTAATTTCTTTTAATATTTCTACAATTAAGTTCTAAGACCAAAAAAGCCCTTAAAATTAGATCTACACAAATGTTCACTTCAGGTGAGAGGTTTACATCTACTCTTCATGGGAATTAATATTAAGCACATTTCAGAAAAGTAAGGTTTTAAACAAATAATTTGATTAGCCAGTGGTTGATTACATATTTAGATATTTTACTGTCATGTTTCTTCCATGTTTTGAATAAACAGTGAAGCAGTGCAGTTGTCAACCTCATATCAAGAGGTTCATAGGTTCAAATCCTGTTTCTGGTCTTCTTTACTTAAAAGCTGTGATTCCCATGAATTTATTTTTTGGTGTATTCTGGCCTCCTCCCACAACTCAAAAGATAACTTGTTAGGTTACTTAGCCAATCCAAATTACTGTTACCGGTTCTGCTGGAGGTTTTCCTTCCCGTTAATGGGGAGTTTTTCTTCCCACTGTCGCTTCATGCTTGCTCAGTATGAGGGATTGCAGCAAAGCCATGGACAATGAAGACGACTCTCCCTGTAGCTCTACGCTTCTCCAGGAGTGAATGCTGCTTGTCGGGACTTTGAAGCAATCAACTGGTTCCCTTATATAGGAAATGTTTGACCAATCTGTATAATATGATTGAATTTGACTTTGTAAAGTGCCTCGAAATGACATGTTTCATGAATTGGCGCTATATAAATAAAATTGAATTGAATTGAATTGTTAGGTGTGTTTTTGTTCTGTGTCTCTATGTTGCCCTATGATGGATTGGCAACCTGTCTAGGATATATCCTGCCTCTCACCTACACACTGTTGGATATAGGCACTACTGCCTAGGAAACCCAGATCAAGCATGTGTAGCATGTGTATTGATTTACCCCCATCCATGCAACCTTATCGTATACACCAGGGTTCAAATATATGCTCATATTTCCCACATCTTTTTTGTGGCTGTCAGAGAGGCTCTCAGTGAGGACATAATTCTGGCCGGGCATCTTGACAGAATTGAAAGAATTCAGTTAAACTGGATGATTACCTGCCACCTATCCCAGGTTTCAAAATGAGTAAATGCATTTTGGTAGGTGTGAGGCTGAAGTTGTCCCAGAACTTTAATGTTAGAATCAGAATCCACTTTATTCACCAGGTTTATGGATAGAAACAAGGAATTTGAATTCAGATTTCAACACTCACATCATTAAATAAAAAAAAAACAAAAAAACAGGCAAGTAACAGCAAGCAGAACAACAAACTAGATTCTATAGTTGAAAAAAATATATAATTCAGGGAAAAGAGGTAAGAGCTGGGGTAGTACGTACTGTACAATAGTGTTTTGTTTTTCTCAGTTTTTTTTTTCCTCAGTAGAATAGCAGGATACCCTGACTCTAAGGTGTTCATCAGAGGTCCACCATCATCTCCACAGTCTTTAGTGGGTTTAGCTCCAGGTGGTTCTGGGCGCACCAGTGAACCGACAGACCCACCTCCTGTCTATATGCAGACTCACCACCATCCTGGATCAACCCAATCTACAAACTTCAGGAGTTTCAAAGACAGGTCTACAGACGTGCAGTCATTAATGTTGAGAGAGAAGAGGAGTGGGGAGAAACAGACCCCTGGGAGGGGCACATTGCTGATTGTTATTGGGCGGAAGAAGATGCTCCCCAGTCTCATCCGTTGCTGGTGGTTGGTCAGGAAGCTGGTTATCCAGTTAATGTTAGCCTGCTTTGCTTGCTTACAAAGCCAGTTTTGATGCATGTTTGGGATAATTGTCCTGTTGAAACACCCACCTGTGTCTGAGTTTTGATTCACTATCTCTTGATTTGAAGCGATGTTGAAGAATTTGATGGTTCTACTCCTTTTTCATTACTCTACTATGTCCAATACACCAGAACCACTGGCAGGAAAACAGACCCCCAGAATGATGCTTCTACCATCATTAAAGTTGATTCAGCATTCTTAGGTTTTAAAAAAAAACTTCCACTGACCCCTCCAAACAAAGTTAATTTCACTGTGGTGAAATAGCTCAAGATTTGTTCCCTTTCAAGCATAATTTATTTTTATATCTAGCTTATGCATGTTGGTAGCAGTAATATTCAGTTGTTGTGGATTCTGAAGAGATTGCTTTTTTTCTGTCAACATTGCAGCACTCTAGACAGTAACTCTGGAGAATTGGTATCCTTTAGCATACGCTCGACCCACGGCACTTTCTGGTTTGCATTTGGTCTTTCTATCCAATTTATTGTCTTTTGATGGTAATATGGTCAGATGTTTGAATCTGGTTGCAAGAAGGAGTTTAAACAGGATGTTGATTCTCAAACACGTAGCAAAATTGGTTTTGAAATTACTAAAGCAGGCCGACATAACGATTTTGTACTTGCCTCCAAACTTACATATTTGTGAAAAATACCTGAAAACTAGGGGCGTTTCAGAAAACCAATTAGTTCAATGAACTCTACTTTTTTCTCACTGAGGATTACATATCAGCCATCAAGCCAGCAATATGCCAACTTTATTTCAAATTTGCATGTTTTTTCCCCAACAAGGTAAGGGATATATCTCCGTATTGCAATCTAAATATTGACCAGTATGCACTTTCATATTTAAACCATTTACGCATGTTGTTGGCAACATGTGGATTTTTGAAAATCCTCAGCAAATTTAAACATTTGCACCATATTGTTGTTTTTAAATGATTAAAGTTGCAGGGTGTAAGATGATAACACCCTAGAAAGAGAACAGCTCAGATGCGTCATTAAAAGCCTATGATGACTGCATCTAAAACGCTGACCTGAACTGTAAGACATTTTATTCATAATTCAGTCATCTCAACCTTGATTTTCTCAGTTCACTTTTCTTGCTTTAAAACCTTTTGCAGGTTGTGTTCTGTAAATGTATCAAAAAAAACAAAACAATACAAGAACAGCAGCATCAAATTAATTTGACGCTTCTTTCTTGCAATGGCCTCGACGAACTTCCACGCTCACAAATTGAAGAAAATATACAGATTTCTGGTTGTTTATTGCCACAAACCCATAGTGTTTATCAGCAAAGATAACTGAAGCAGACTGATCTTTTTACCAGGGGTAATTACACCGGCAATTCCGTATAATGCAAAACCTGACTGCAATAAGAAGATAAACTTGCAAAACATATGCGTATGGTGTTTCGCTGAATCAATTTTTGGTGAAGCAGAAAAAAAAGACATATGGGTCATTATTTACTGCTGTGGCATCACAGGAGTTACACGAGTTTTTCTCAGCATTGGTCAAAAGGATATTCTCAAAAAACGTACAACAAAATTTAAAAGACAAGGTAAAAGTAATATGTTAAAGAAACAAACAACTTCTAAGTCATGTTGGCCGTAGCTTTTAAAGTGAGCCCAGTGAACTCATTTTCTAAGCTCCTTTGGAGACAGATATAAAAACAACATTGGTTCGACCTCATCTGGTCTACATTTTAAATCAAATCGTTGGATGTTGAGCAGAAGGCCAGAAGAGTTGCTTTAAGCAGTTTAAAGGAAATTCTACTCTTTTATCATGAGATTCACAAGAGAGCCCGTCCATTTCAAAGGCCCTTTGCTTGGACTGCACTGGTGGGGTCCTAAAGTATGGGTTGAACTAAAATCTGTGTGCCAGTAATATGTTACTACTGTAGTAATATCATTATGTAAAGCTCCTCAGTCGTCATATTTACGTTCATAAATACATTGGTCTTCTAACTCCCCAAATATCAATCTGAGGATAATCCTTTTCCTTCTCATTTGGCAATCTCTATGCATACTGAAAGATGAATCAGCAGATTTCATTAAATACGTCAGGGTTACAATTTATTTTGATTTGACATAAGAAAAATAAAATTGACTTTATTTAGTGAGTGGCTATCCAACCCATACAGAACCGTCTTATGTTTCTGCTTATGAGGGCCAGCTATTCCGTCTCTGTTGGCTTGAGAGAAACTCGTGTTTCTGCTTCAAGAGCGGCTCAGTTTGCCAAAGGTTACCCGAGGGATATTACACGGGAACTGTTTTCTGACTCAGGAGTCTGGATGTCTGGCGCTTCGGAACCAAATTACTAGAAATACCTTTATTGTCCCACGATGGGGAAAATCTAATATAGAAGGGGAAAGTTGCCCAAGAGTTAAGATGATGGAACCTTAATGGTGTGTATGGAGAGAGAAAAAAAAGTTGTGTTGCAAAAATGAGAAATGTAATATGGTATCATGGACAATGCATAAATTAATGCAAATTAAAGATTAATGCAACCTAACCTCGAAAGGATGATCAGTCTTCTCTCTGACATGTTCAGGCTAGTCTGGTTAGTGATGATTCTGAAATTTGGTTTGAGTTTGAAATCAGGTGCTTTGAAGAATTTACTTCTATAGAAGAGTCATCATGAGGGGTTGATAAACCAATCAGAAGCAGATTTGGGGAGCATGAGAGATATTCTCCTAAAACATCTCTCTGTTTCATAATCTATTGCATTCCTATCTGCTGGCCGCTTCCATAAAGGTGAAAGAACAGGAATTATGAGCAAGGTTTAAGAAACACTAAATCTAAATCCAAGGAACTCATTGAACGCGATCTGGAAAAGGAGGGCTCTTCCAGGTCAAAGATCAGATCTGAATGCTGTGTAGAGTTGTAAAGCATTTTTTAGATCCAAGGAAAGACTCAATGCACCCCAATTTCATCTAAAGTACAAAACTAATTATCTTCTTTTAATTCTATCCATATCCTCCCACACTGGGCAGCTTCTGGCCGCTGTGGACCAATCCCTGGCTCAATGCCCAGTGATCCTTTTCAGCACTCTACTATTTTCAAGAAAAAAAACAACCAGATTATCCATTGGTCAAGTGTAGTAATTACAAAGTAGTATAACACACCAAAGCACTTTGGAGCTGCTCATCACTGGAAGACACTACTGATTTATTTTTTTTAGTTTATTTTTTTGGGCATCACACAATCTAGCTGCAGTCTGTATTTATTTTGAGTTCTGTATGAAATATTATTTTCTGGCCCTCAAACGGTTTTTAAAGATCCATAAAAAATAAAATAAAAATTAACATCCTACATGAACCACAGCATTGTACTTAAATTTGTGGGTAAACACACAATCAACTGCTCACAGGTGGGGAACAGCAAGCATGCCATTAATCAGTCCCTTCAAAGCTCGAGGCAAAATGCCCACTCGACTTTAAAAATTCAACATTTATATTGCACAGCTTCAAATTGTGGAAAATGTGGAAAAGCTTAAACATCAGATCACGATGACCAATCGGGGATAGCTTTACGTTAAAAAATAAGTAAAGTTTAAAACAAAGGTGTCTGGAAACATCCATCCCTGTCATTTCTAGCCACTTATCCGTGAATGGTTGCAGGTACTGGTGCCCATTTCCAGCGGCCATTGGGTAAGAGGTGAGGAACATCCTGTACATGTCACCGGTCCATCACAGGGCAACACACAGACACACACGACAAATATCCCTGCACACACTAAGGACAATATACAAAGACCAATTAATCTAAAATGCTTATTGTTCAAATTTTTGGGAAAGCCAGGACACACACACACACACAACACACACACACACACACACACACTGGAAGCACATGGAAACTCCTTGCAGAAATACCCCAGGCTAGGATTCAAACTTCTTGCTGCAAGGCATCTGCAAGATGACTGCTCCACAAGGCAGCCCTTATAGAACACACTTTACATTAAAATCTGTTGTGACGCTATAGCTACAGGTTTTGAATGATTAATCCAAACATATTCTCTTTTCGAAAGTTAATTATTAAAGATGCTTTATGATTAGTCTAACTTGCTGTCTGAATGAACCGTTTCGAGCCAAATTACATGTTTGTTAAAGAGGAAAAACAACTGTGGTTCAATTCATAGAGTTTGAGTAGTGCAGAGTTATGGACTTTAAGTCCATTAACATTGATGTATTGTGTGGACACAAGCAAGACTTGTACAATCACTGCAATGTTTACTGAATTCATGTATTTTGGGGACAGTTGTTTGGAAAAGTGAGAGGTCTCATAGCCATAAAAATTTGAGTAACAATGCTGATGAGAACTGGGACAGAAATTGCAATTCTTGACATGAATTCCACCAATATTTTAGTGTTTGGAAGTACAGTTTTGCTCAGAAGAGATGGTTTAATAATGAGGAAAATACAGGCAGATTGGGCTCACCACAGATAGTTTTAAATCTATAAGAGTCTCAAAACTACTGTTCTCAGGTAACATTTCTCCTGATGATTTCCCTCTCCTCACTGGCTAAATGTCCAAACATTCACTTTATGAAATTACATTTAAACCGGAGACATTTTTATTGCTACTTTTGCCTCAGGTGAGCAGTAAGTGAAGCTTTGACTCTCCAATACAGAGTTACCAAACACAATGTTGCTAGTAGGATATCGGTTTATCTGTTTGATTTTCTTTTTTTTTTTTCCGGCTGCTGTCATCACAATTGACTGCTGGAGACATGCCTCAGTTAGCAGCGGGTGTAAAAAAAAAAATGTATGGATGGCTGGATGGAGGGATGATGTTAACCCATAGTGGCCGCTACGCTTCTGTCTAGACCACGGGTTTAAGCAAAGACTGCTTGTGGAGAGCATTCATTTCAAAATATACTCTCCTGGCATGAGTACTGTCCCCACATGCACCACCAGTCAGCGTGAGCTGCAGCTTCTCTGTGGGAGCCTGCAGTGATCTCCCGTTCCAGGGAAACCCTTAAATCGCTGAAGCAGCTCGTATTCCCCTGTTTAAAAATAAATCCTTGCATGAATACTAGAGCCGCTAAGATGTAGACAACTTCACCTGAGATTTTAAGGTGTGTTTAACACCTTTAGCTGAGGGGACAGTATGCTTGGGTGAGCAAAAGTGAAAAAGACACATGAGGCCTTTAATTTCCAAAACTCTTATCTCGTTTTCTACATGCAAAAAAGCGTTTTAATTACAAGTCATTTGACGCCACTTACGTTAACTTAATATGTTTATGAATGTATACCTTTGCAGCTAGAAATATATTCTGTAATTCTCTGATTTCCAGTGTTGCATGCATGCATGACTTCTGCGCAGTCACTTGTAGCATACTTAATCAGTAAACTCAACCCTCAGAAAATTCCTGCGGTCAGTCCTACGGCTAGATCCTCTGGTAAAACGATTGCTCATATGATTAAATCCCCGTTCTTGTCATGTTTAAGCCTTTCGTTAAGTGCTGGGCCCTGACACCGTTATTTGCTCAATCTTTTAAAACAGCAGTTGCAGTGGGATTTAGTAGCAGAATAACCTCTTGGGTGATCCTAAACGGGCTTTTGAGTTTGACGGAGATCATAACAACATCCCGATGCACTGAGGGATAGAACTGAGCAATAAAAGATACTTGCTGTCATTCCACCCATCAATAAAAATGGTTGGAAACAGGGGTTTTTTGTGCCTCCATGGACTCTTGTCATCGTTTATTTTCCTTTTAAATGGTTACAGAATGAAACTGACCCTTTTTTGCATAAAAAAAGTACCTCTTGAGCAAGTTTGTTAGTCATCAATCAGAAGCAAATTAAAGACAGAGTAATATTATGGAAACATTGAGTGTTATTAGTATTTTAAATGCTATTGTTGGGATATTTGCACAAATCCAACTGACATCACTTATACCAAAGAGACATGTGAACAAAACATGGTCTTAGTTAAAGAGCAGATTCATATTTACTCACCACATTACAGGCTGTTAAGAGAATTGGTTATTGAGTTAGGGGGGTATATCAAGGAAGACATTAAACCTGTCTGTCAAGTGTCTATCAAATCAGCATCCTATCAGCATTTTCTGGCTCTCTGTAAATAGCCAAAACTTAAAAGACGAAACGAACAAAACCAGAAGCTTTTCTCACACAAGAAGAAAAGGATGAAGACAAAGAGCTCTGGGTTTTTATTTGATTTTAGCTTTTTCCTTTTCATGTTACAATTCTTTTATATCATTCTGGATTGACCATGCTTCTTTTCATGAGTATTTAGGGTTATGAGTTTTCAAACTGAAAAGAAAAAAAAATGTTTTGTGTGGGATTTGAAAAGGAAGTAGATGAATGTAATCTCTCAAAGAGCTTTTATAGAAGCAGGAGTTATCTTAAATATTGACCAAATGGTATCATCAATGGGCAGAACACCATCAGTATGGGAAAGAGAGCAGCAAACAGCGTTTCTGCCATATTACAACCACAAACTCCAAAGTTTTTTATGGAGATTTTTATCTGAGGAACCAACCAAGTAGAGCGTGGTTGTGAAGTGGAAGAAATGAGGTTCATAGTTTTAATTTATTTGTTTTTATACATCTATATATATGTATGTTTGTATGTATGTATGTATGTATGTATGTATTTATGTATGTATGTATGTATGTATGTATGTGTGTATGTATGTGTGTGTATGTGTGTGTGTGTGTGTGTGTGTGTGTCGCCAACTTGCTAACTTATTTTAATTTCATATCATCTAACTCTGCATGTTTTTATACTCTTTTCTCAAGTATCTCTCAAAACTAAAGTTTAAAATGTTGGAGTCCTCCCGAACTCTATTTTTGGCGCTTTCAGAATTTGTCATGTCTACAGATGGAACTAGACCTTGCAGAGAAAATGTCTGCTGATGGTGCCTGCCAGCCGAGGCCATGTATCGCGTTCAGCTTGAAATCCGTCTAATGATGTCTAGGAACTTGGCAAGTGACGTGGAATCCTCAAGGGTTTATCCACAAATCTGGAAAGCGTTAGCGGAGACACTTGAGCAATATGAACAAGTCTGACATTTTTTGGCCAGTTGTGTTCTCTCTCTTAGTGTACAGCGATTCAGGCATGAAAGCAGTTCTTGCGATTCAGCGTTGCAAAGCGTTTGCCTAATGGGACAAAAAAAAAAAAAAACATCCACCAAAGAGGAAAGAGAGTTTGGATGCTGAAAGTAACCAATTCTCCCTGAAACATATGAACTTTTTTGACGTATGGCTTTTGGTACTCTTGCCTTCTGCCTGTGCAGCAATACCAAACTGTAATTGCCAGCGATGCAAATGCGAATCATGATGAGATTGCAACACTAACAGCCAGAGGGAACTTTAGTACAGGCACACAGTGATGCATAAGTTCTAATACAACACAGATATTGCTTTAAGTGTTGTCCAGCAAAATGTTTTCTTTTATGCCTAATGACAGATTTAGAGTGCAGAGTTTTCCATTATGTATTTGCCACATATGCATGTATGTGATCAAATAAGAAGAGAACTAAGCATTTTAATAAGCGGTTTGAACACTAATGGTGGAGACATACTGTGTTGACTTTGCTTGAGTGGCTTGGTTTTCACCCACGCACCCTACACCTACAGCCTAAACACATGCATAGGCTGTAGAAGGCATCATGCAGTGCTGACGTTAAACAGAATGGACCAAATGAATTATTGCTCAGAGGTAGGATAAATGGGGGGGGGGGGGGGGCATTAATGCTGAATGAATGACACGGATGCTTTATAAACCTTTTGTTGTTGTTGTTGCCATTTTCGCACTTGCCACAAGCTGAGTGTCCCTCTAATTTCCAATCCATCTCATTTAACCATTAAAATGATAAATTCTCCTCGAATTATGTTTCTTCCTGCCCCAAAAACTCAACCAATAAATGAAAGAGCCTTTTCAGCTGTAATGGATTTATCAATGGGCTGGCAGTACAGCTGAGGCTTTGTGGATACTATGCTTGTATTAACTATGTATATGCGTGTGTAGGTGTTCTTGTACTTGCAGCTAAGCGAGTATATGTTTTGCTCATTTTACTAGTTAAGTGAGGACTTTGAGGACCTTTTTTGGTTTGGGTTAGGTATAAACTGGTAAGGGTTAGGGTTAGGGCTAGGGTCATGGTTGACGACCCATATGAAGGGTTTAAAATGAATGGAAGTCTATGGAAGTCAAGGCACTGTCCTCACTTTGCACTTTAAGCAAGGATGAGTGTGCGTGTGTGTGTTCAGCACTGTCTTGAGTTTTGTTTAATTTGTAGGTGCTGCCTTTGAAGGACAGAAGGAATGAAGCGTTAAATTACCTTGCAAACTTTCATGAATTGTGTGTCATCAGTTAATGGGTTTTTGTTTTTGGTCTATGCCATCAAAATTTTTTTTTTTTTTTTTTTTTTGCTTTTTTAAATGTTTATATGTTTTTGAATGTTCTTTATAGGTAAATAAAAGTATATGTTTGCTGCATCTTTTATCAGTTTAGATCTAATGCCGTGGTCAAAGCAATAAGAAAGATCTGAGTAAGCAGAAATATATAGAATAGTTAATAATAATGGTTATTTTTAGATAAATTGATTGAACTTATATAGTACATTTCCAGTCATACTGTCCACTCAAAGGACTTTACAGTATAGCCACATTCACCCAATTGCACACATTCATACACCAACATGCAGGTCAGTAGGCAACTTGGGCTAACTGCCTTGCCCAAATTACATGTTGATGTGACAGGGTTGGAATCTAACCTACAACGTTCCGATTGCAAGACAACTACTTTTTCCATTTAGCCACAGTTGCCCAATATGGCTAATTATCAAAGAGGTCTTGTTCAGGATTTTATTGACACCTACACCAGTTATATAAGGATAGGCATTTTCCATTATAGTCCCTGATGAACATTTCATTATTTACGTTTTTACTCAGGTTTTATGTTCTTATGTTTTAATCATGTAAAGCACTTTGCATTGTTCTTGTGCTGAAATGTGCTATACAAATAAAACTGGCCTTGCCTAGAATCAATGTTTCAACTGCTTTTTGCAAAGTTCAGCTATATTGTAGCAATAACCTATATTATAGTTTAGCAGGCTGTGCACACAAAATGAGCTTTGACTTTAAAAAAATGCAAAATGTGCTTGAGGGAGTTATCTGTGCCTGTGGAAGACATACACTTACAGACAGCAGATCGGTAATAATTATCAGCAGTTGGGTTTCATCAGGGATTGAATCTTTAAAAAAAGCCTTGTTTGGGACTGCAGGCAGATCGAACTGAGCCATCCCTATTGATTATGTCTCTTCCCACTTTTTTTTCCCATGTTAAGATTTTTCTTCTGAAAATGTGTTTAGCCATCACCCACTCCTCTAAACTGCCATATAACAGCGTTTAAGTTCAAACCTGCACATATTTGTTTTACTGCAATGATCTTGCAGATATTATTTATGAAGTAATGTCAAATATGCTTTGATTTATTAGTGAAGAAGTTTGCATTTCAAATGCCGGTAAATGGTTCTATTGGCAAACACCATCACAAGATCCTAAGCTACGTTTTGTTGATGTTGAATCGTAACTTAAAGGTTTTCTCTGGTGCTGCAAGATGAGACTTTCATGCCTATTTTCACATCTAATTTTAAACCCTTTAACTCCCACACCCCCTTTAAATTGCTACCATGTGTTTCATAGTTGAGGAGCATTCAAATAGATTATAGAAAGATATGTTGTCTGTTTAGTTTGGCTTTAATTGAATATATTTTTTTTAGGGCTGGGCAACGATTAAAATATTTAATCGCGATTAATCGCCCTGATTAATCACGATTAATCGCATTGTATTTACAAACTCCAACAATGAATTCAAAAGTAGTGTAAAGAGCACTTTTATTTTGATGTTCTGCTGCCATATGAACAAAAGTGTTGTAACATTTGTAGCACTTATCAGTAACACATATTTAGTGTAAAGCTCAACTTAAACATGTAAAACAAAAAATAGCAATAATAATAAATTAAAGCTTATTGCCACTGACAGGGAATTCTCTTTATGGGGAAAAAATCTACCAAAAACAGGCAATTTCTGAGGTAACAGCAGGGAGCAGCATTACCATTTTATGTTCAATACCAAAGTTTAACTTGGCAGTGGTTACAACTAACTTGTTTCTGTCATATCCGATGCTGGAAAAACTTTAAACTGAAATGCTTGCTAACTCGATATGCTTGCATTGCTTGCGTTTATTTCACGTTGACACGCGTTTTTTTTTGTTGTTGCTTTCTCGCGTGCATATAGTGAATGGCAGGGAAAAACAGGCAAAAACACATGGATACTTTGAAACGAGAAGCGAGTTCACCGACGGCGTCGATGCAGACCCCGCTCCGCTCCGCATAAAACTTGTTCCGTTCGCCAACTCACCGCCTCGCCTAAGCAAATTCCTGCGGGAAACACCGCCTTCCGCATGTCGGCTTTGTTTTTTTCCGGCCAGCACCTTTCTTACTCCGAATCCGAGGTTTGGCTGACAGCGAGGTTATTGGCGCATTATCGCCACCTACTGTTCTGATTCAAACCCCTACACCGCAGCAACAGACCTTCACAAAATAAAAGCATGTGAGCAACATGCGTTAACGCGCATTAAAGAAAATATCGCCGTTAATAGTCTAATGAGTTAACGCGAAATTAACGCGTTAACTTGCCCAGCCCTAATTTTTTTTTTATTTTTGTTTTTTGTTTGTTTTGGTGGCAGCCAGTCATTAAGACTAGAAGTCATTAAAATTGGAGCCAATGTAACTGTTGGTACTATAGTGTTTTTGAGCAGTACAAATTCAATTAAATTAATTATGAGGCAAAGTTACAGATCTGACTGGATATTGCACTCTGAATGCTACCTTGATCAAAATATTCTGAGTTAGTTGTTCTGAGAAAAGTAAGCACTAATCTGTTTACTATAAACCCACAGCCAAAATGACCGTCTTCAGAAGTTTAGTACATGATGTGTCATTAGTATTATTAGTATTAATTAGTATTAATTTAGGTTCAATTGTTTAATATATGATAAGTTTGTTTTTAGACAAGAGTGGCCTGATTAATAGAGGAACTATAGCTCCATATTGGGCTGGTTGACTTCCAGCTGGAAAATATGATGTTCACCAAACCCTGATATTTGACTTCCTTTTATGCAGTGGAACACAGTTGTAGAGGGAAATATACATTGCTTGGACTTAACATTGTGGACCCAACATCTAATGTTAACGTATTCCCAATTTTGCTATGAGAACACCTCTAACATAACTCTCCTTGGATTAAAATCATCTGAAATTGTGAATGGATGGCATCAGCGAAGTATTTGGGACTTGTGTTGTTGTTGGCTGAAGTCGCTGTGGTTTTCTTGGTTGCCTCTCGCAGGGCCATCTTATCCCATCAAGCTTACAGAAGGGATTTGAAGTTGGCTGAACACAACAGCAGATTCTGAGGGAAAATTGGTGTCCTGCTGAGGGGGAAAACTAATATAGGTGAATGCTGTTGACAAGTGGAGATTGTAATTGGTCTCCAAAAAGGGATTAGGTGGGTGGCAAGTGTCAAAGTAACATTTGTGTGGATGCCAGAATGCCAAGGAAAACACTACATTGTAAGAGGGTGAGGGATGTTGTTCAATTTACTTGTTAGTGTAACATAACAATGATGCAGACCTATAATTAGAAGACTGTCCAGATAGAAGATATTATACACAATGTTTTTCACATATTGTTTTAGCAATTTATAGTGGGTTATAAATCAGGATGTGTGGCTTTTATCTTTTCAGTAAACAACACCACCAGAACATATTAACAACCCTTACCTTTTTCCCATTTTGTTACATTAAATACTTAATCTAAAGTTAGAGTATAACAGCATATAATGGGATAGAATATTCTCAGAGTGGGGAAATTTGGGCTTGCCATGAACAAAACAGGTAGACAGAAGACAGACACCACACTTCCACACAAGATTAAATGGTATGGCTAAAAAGCTAAATTTAAAGTTAATTTGTAAAGCAGAAGAGAAGTAACTTGTTATTAACAGATAATAATGCATATTCAAGTAAAAGTGAAATGATCAAGTTAACATGGAAGAAAACCAACAACTAGTTTACTGAAGGATGTAAAACAATGCAATATGCCGAGTTGATTCATTTATTTTCTTTTGTCTTTTTCCAAAGGATCTATACACAATACTGCATTATGACTAAACAAATGCAGTTTTTCTGAAAGATGTACTTATTTAAAGCCAAAGCTTGTTAATCCATTGCATTTTTGATAAAGCATCTGTTAAAGCACCTAGCAGCAATCACAGTCTTCTTTGTGATGTTTCAATAAGTTTTGTACACCTGTTTTGGGGTATGTTTATCAATTATTCTTTCCAGATTTTCTTAAACTCAGTCATTTAAAATTGGTAGGCAGGCATTATTATGTCTTCCAACATTGTTCAATATAATAAAGTTCAGGTCCTAACTGGACCACTCATGGATATTCAAGGCACTGATTTGTTACTTAGACTATGTGCTTCAGCTAATTTTTATTCTGGAAAATGGTCAGCATGAACTAATATTTTTTGAAGAATCTCTAAATTTGCTTGCTTCAATCTTATCCTCTATGAGGACTAGTCGCACTGTTCGTAGCTGCCACCACCATGCTTCACTATAAGGATGGTGTACGATAGGTGATGCACAGGATCTATTTTTTGCCGACATGTAGTTGACACCAACATGTTCTATTTTGGTTACACCAATAAAAGCCTTTAGTTTTTCATGATCCCAAGACATTTTTGACTAAACTCACATGAGGTACTATGTGCCATTTCAAGATAAATGACTTCTGTGAGGGCCCTCTACCACAAAGCCCTGATTTGTGGAGTGAAGAAACTAGAGTTGACCATCTGGATGCAGGGCACAGCTGGTTCTCCACCTTAAGTGACCATCTGGTTCATGGCCACCTCTCTGACCAAGATTTGTTTCCCTGATTAATCATTTTGGTTAGGGGGGCAGGACAATGCATAGTCTTGGTGCTCCCTAACTTCTTCAGTTTCCAGATAATGGAGACCACATTCCTTTTCTGGACATTCGATTCTCCCAATTGTTTTAAAAAAAAATATGTTCCCAGATTTGTGCTTTAACACATTCTGCTCTACAGAAAAGGCTAAGTCTACAGACAATCTTTAACGGCAGTGCTTCGTTTATGCTCTGCTATGCTCTATTAACTGTGATACCTTACATGATATAGACAAATGTTTTCCATTCCAAATCATATCAAATCAACTGCATTCACTATTGGTGGACTCAAATGAAGTTGCAGATGCATCTTAATAATGAAAGTCAATGTAATATCCACCTGAGCTCAATTTCAGTGACATTGCAAAGCACCTATTATGTTACATGTTTACATGTTGTTTGGAACGTTTCTTAAAATACATTTCCAGTTTGTCAATGTGGGCTTTTCTAAAGGGAACAATACTCAAATCTGTTTTAGAACGAGTCTATAATGCAGCAAAACGGGTGTGAATACTTTCTGGTAGCATTGTATATTTTTGGTTAAAGCACTACCCTCAGTTTTATACATGAGACGAAGCACACCATGGACTCGTGCACACATTTGTCTTTGCCGCCTCTATCACCAAAAGAGGTTGTTGTTATCAGCCTACATTCCTTCCTTTACATCTGTCTCTCTCGCCCTCACACTCACACACACACACACACACACACACACAAAGACGCACGCAAGCAAGCAGATGCACAAAGACAAAAAGTCTTTACAGGTTCTTTCCATCCTTGCAACTGTGTCTCACCTAGTTTTAGTCTCCTGTGTTTGCCTTTACCTGTGTTCTTAACTTTTCCTGCCCTTTGTTTTGAAAAATTGTTGCAGCAGATTGTTGCACTATGCTGCGTCTGGCATTTAATAATCATGCTCAAATTGGATTATGTATTTACCCTTCCTTCTGTAGATACAGCATGTTTTGAGCTAAGACAAGGACTAAAAATAAACGCATCTGCATCAAACCACAACAAAATTAAGATAAAGCGTGTAGGAAAATGGATGGATGGATGGCCCGTTTGGTCATCTATAGAACTCTTAATAAGTAAGGTATTTGCCTCACTTGTTTATATGTTTTTACTCAATATACCAGCCAGGAACGTCAGGTATTTTAATAGTAGCACTTCAACTATAATCCAAGTGTGGATCAAAGTATATGGTAAATGATATAGCACTTTAGCAAGTCCAACGACCCCAAAGCGCTTTATACTACAGTCAGTCATTCAACCATTCACACTCATACTCACATCCTGATGGTGGTGAGCTACATTAGTAGCCACAGCTGCCCTGGGGAAGACTGACAGAAGCGAGGCTGCTGTGTATCAAGTCACGCCTGTCTTTAGCTCGAGCACTCAGCACCCATTTCCACTTCTCACCCATCAGGTCATATGCGCATATGACCTAATACTAACCCTAAATTCACAGCAAAACAGCATCACGTTTTGGAGGAACCTGTCTAGTGAAGAAGTAAGTAACTCATGACTTTATAATGCTGTTAGCAAGAGAACGTTTTGATTCGATGGATGTGCTCTCCACCATTTTGTGCCTGGCGTGGCATTTTATGGGCAGGAAGTGGGTAAGCGCTAAATGGCAGCTGTTCACATGCACGTATGTGCATGTGCAGCCAGCTTGGCTTTGTAAATAAGAGACTGGAGAATAACACAGAGAGATGGAGTGTGATGTTTAACCGTAGTCCATCTAAAACGATACCTTTAGTTCTTCACAAAACATATTTTTTAGTATTTTCTGACTAAAATAATGAAATTTTGTTTATTGCACCTTTGAAGTTTGATATTCATTATTCATCAGTCACTGTGAGAAGCACAAACCATATCTGAGATTATATATGCAAGCAATGCAAAAAAGCTCTGTTCAACAATCACAAATGTGAACTTGTGGGGTTTGCTAAAACATGTCATGCTCACTGTTCAAGTTATATAGCCACGTTATATGCCTATACCGAAAAGACCAAAGTCCAATTGATTATGATAAAATAAGGCTATATACTCGAAGCGTCTGTCCAAATACTGTTTTGAGTAATTCTTGAGCCAAAAAATAACCACCTTATAGAAGTGGAGACATGGCACCATCTACCGGCAGTACTGTAGAACTGTCAGAAAGCCATATGGCGACTAACAAATCAAAATTAAATAATGCCAGACTGAGCCTGACCCCTCTGAAATGCCTCACAGTAAAGTGGCTGGTTGACGTGATTGAAGACCAACCATTATTAGTTAAATAAATAAATCTACACCTCTTTTAAAAGCCTCATATCAGAACATCATGGAGAAATGAATTTCCCATTCATAAACTGAATAAGAGATACAGCACCAAGGTAAGAACCAATCAATTGATCTACTTATAATGTTGTTTGTACTTCAGACTGTAGAGGCTAAGAAGTGCATTACTATTACTATTATCACAGTATTAATAAGGATGTTTACTAACATCATTCAACTCTGCAGTCACAACTGAGCGATTGGCAATTTTAGCTTCAGTGAACACCAATGTTTCTACTGTATTCCCAGAGCTATTTCAGTCTTTTTCTTCTTGCAATCATATATTTTTGTTTATAGTTTTTTTCCACTGCATCTTGGACCTTTTTTCGTTGTTTTCACATTTCGCTGGGAGATGCTAATAGCTGTTAGCTGCTTCCTGGTTTATCCCCGGCTGCACACGTGCAGTATCGTACCTCCGTTGTTATTATAAATATGAATACGAAAGGCTTTATTTACTGACAAATTGAGCAAATAGAAAGTGCAAAACACCAAAAATAATAACTCATACACTAGCAGGACATCATAATCTTTCATAAAAACTTTGTATGCAACCAGAGTGAGTTACTGACGTATAGATAACAAAAAAGTCAAATAATGTGGCTATGCACCTTTCAAAGGACCTCGGAAACCCTGTTAAAGTGCATGGAGAGCGCATTAAATGCTATGAGGAAGTGTACATGTGCTGCCTCATTGGCAAAAGGTTTTTTTTATACGTTTTTAAAATTAGCGTTGCCAAGAAGTGCAGCATGTATGATTTTGTAAGAAAACCATGAAATTGTACTGAATAAATATACTCAAACCTGTCCAGGGTGTATCCTGCCTCTCGCCCAGTAATCGCTGGAGATAGGCACCAGCAACCCCCGCGACCCCATCAGGGATTAAGCGGGTCAGAAAATGGATGAATGGATGGATGAAACTTCAAATATGCTAAAAATCATAATTTACATTTCAGTAACTTTTATGAGTAAGGTTGCCAATAACTATCAAGGAAGCCATGTATTTATGTGAACATAACAAAATAGAAACATGTTTGTGCCATTAAAGGGACTTTAAATACATCCTTTCGACTTTGTTTTTATCCTGTAAATCCCTTGGAGCTTTGCATGCTGTATAGAAAGGCTGAAAAAAATAAACTAATAGGGTGCAAAGATAAACCAAACTTTCTGAACTTATTTTCTGTATTGTATTTTTTTTCTAGTACTACCCCCCCCCCCCCCCCGTATTTATGAACAGTTCTGTTAGCCCATCTCCTTCTGCAACTTGTTTATTTATGCACCATTGCATATAGAAACACATAACAGACGGTTCACACAGATGCTTCCATACACAGATATGCACAGCGTTGCAATCTAGCACACAGCCATGCCCGTTTGTGCATTAAATTGTTATAATAACAATGTCAAGTGAGGGAAAGGGGAAATTGTTCTGCAAACCACAAGATAAAGCATACACATGTCACAGGCGGCGTAGTGGCTTGCCTCCATCCAAATCTGCCTTGTGCATATACTCAGTTTTTCAACATTACCTCAATATTTTTACGACTCCAAACGTTTACTCTAATTTGTTCTTTTCGGTCTTTGAAGTGGTAATCCGCCTGCCAGGTCTGCTGGCTAATGAAGCTGCAGCCTTGAGGTAATTATCAGTGCCTTGTGCATGTGAGGTTACCAGCTACAGGAAAGGCACTGAAGCAAAAGTGGATTTGCTGCTGTGAAGGATTACAACTGCAGTATTTCCAGACATTGTTTGTGCTTGTCTGACAGTTCATTATGGTTCTAAAGTCATGGCATAGCCTTAATGTGAAGGCTTCTTGTGTAGAGTATAGAGGAAAGCTTTATCAGCGCAACATGGGATTTTAGACACTGGAAGAAGGGGATGGGTAATTAAAAAAGCAACTTAAACTAAGAGAAGAAAGGAAACAAAAAGGGAAACACACAGCATCAAAAGACATAAGTTCTTTAGTCATGATGTTTTTATGGAAAACTTTAATTTCCTCAGAAAGGGTGGGCATAATTTTCTGAGCGGAAAGAGGCATTTAGCTTGTGCACCGTTTCACCCATGATAATTGATGCTGACATTTATTTTACTGCCCTGCTCTCGTCTAGATGTACACATTTTGAGAGGATAATAGGAATATGGCACGCCTTTAGCCTTTTTTAATACCATTTCTATCATTTCAAAATATTAAGAATCCTTCAAATCATTTTGTGTTAATTTTAACCTCTTTAAAAAGAGTAGTTTAAAGCAGACCCCAACTAGGCCATATGTCACATTTCCACCTAAGAATGCTTCATGTTGACTAAAAATAAGCAATATAGTGCACGGCGAGTAAAATGTCATCACATTTTCCATGATCATCTTCTGAAGAGCAGAAGAACAAAAAAGAGAAGCTCCAATAGATTCAGCCATGAATGTTGCATAACTCAACCTACATACCGCCACAGGCATAGATGATAGTACCTCAGTAACTAAAAACAAACACCAGGTGTGGGAATTAAGGGTAGGACGACGTCCAAGTGGCCAGATATATTTTTGATTAACAGAGTGTGAATGCATAGCACTTGAAATGCAATAACAGACTGAAGCCTTTTCTAATTATGATATTGCACAAACATATATTAAGATGAATGTGATTGGATATGTGATGCAGCTCTGTTAAATGTAAAGTTTAAATTTAAACAAAGAAAAATCTGTTATATTTAATACAGGAATTGGTTGTGCCACCAATAAAGTCAGGCTGTTGATTTTGTAAAAACATATACAAAATTATATTCAATTCATTCAAGATGTTTGGATGTGAATGCCTGTTATTTCCTGTTATTTATCTCTGGAAACAAATGGATTTAATTAGGGGTAAACAACAAAAAGAACTTGTTAAACATGATATTTCAACATAATTTGTGTATTATAACTAAAGGTTAGGACACACCACCCTGAAATACCCCCTTTAGCTCAGATTGTCATGATTTTAGGTTCTGTCTTACTTTTGGATTATGGAATAGTTTGGGTTTGATTTTGGTCTTTGTTTTATATTATTCTGTCAGGGTTCTGCAAGCTTTCAGTTTAGTTCTGTCCTGTTCCCTGCCACTATTCCTGTCAGTCTTTCAGCCACTCCTTCTCCTTCTGATTACTTCCACCTGGTCTCTTTAATTGGCTCTCCCTCTCTCCTTTGTTCTCCTGCCTTTTTAAGTCTGTCTCTTTTGCTGCTTCCCTGCCAGAACGTCACATCTCTTGTCCCCATTTCTCATGCCGCACATGTTTACTCACCCGTTCTCCAGCCACTGGGTAAGAGCTCTTCAGCATTCTGTATTTTTGTATCTGACCTGTTTGCTTTTTTGACTCTGCCCAGTTCTTGTTAGTTTTTTGCTTGGATGTTCTGCTCTGTACCCAGCCTGGATTGTTTTTTGCCTGCCGGATCCACCCCGTCATCACTTTGAATAAATCCTGTTAATCTCTTCCTAATTGTCTGGCTGAATACTGGGTCCTTAGTCTAAATCATTACAGTACGTTCTGGCCATAACCGGACCCATCGCCAGACAAGTACGTTGTTTTTTTTTTTGTTTTTTTTTCTCTCTCCTCTTTTTCTTTTTTCCCACCATGACCCGACCACAGGAGGATCAGGCTCTATGGGAGAGGGTTTTTGCTCAGGTGGAATTCCTACGAAGGCTGAGCAGAAAGCCTGAGAGGTTGGACATGGAGGCGATCCAGGCGGAGATCCCGTTCATCCTCCGTCAAGGACTTCATCCCCTGCCTATTCCCCGCCTGGTCCCTGCCTCACAACTTCGCCTAGCAGCGCCCAGCCGGGTTTCCCCAGTGCCACCCAGCAGTAGTCCAGCAGCTGCATCACACGCCACGGCCCAAGTCTGCGTGGGTGTGGGGCACGCCGCGCTGCCGGGCACAGAGGTTCCTGCCGCGCACGCCACGGCCCAAGTCTGCGTGGGTGCGCGCACTGCTGCTGCCTGTGCGGAGACGGTGCATGTCGGAGCATTGGGCACAGAGGTTCCTGTTGCACACGCCACGGCCCGAGTCTGCGTGGGTGTGCATGTTTCAAGACCTCTGGCCTTCGCCGATGTCCCACCTCAGCCTGGGGTTTCTGACTCACCGGAGCTCCATGAGGGGGTCCAGGAGGACCTGCCTCTTCTCAAGCTCCATGAGGGGGTCCAGGAGGACCTGCCTCTTCACAAGCCCCAAGAAGGGGTCCAGGAGGACCTGCCTCTTCACAAGCCCCAAGAAGGGGTCCTGGAGGACCTGCCCTCAATCTCAGCCCCAGTGCCTGCTCCCCGCAGCTTAAAGACTGAGTCTCCAGTGCCAGCTCCTCGTAGCTTTAGCGCACTGTCTCCAGTGCCAGCTCCTCGTAGCTTTAGCGCACTGTCAGTGCAGCTCCTCGTAGCGTTAGCCACGTTCTCCAGTGCCAGGCTCCTCGTAGCTTTAGCGCACTGTCTCCAGTGCCAGCTCCTCGTAGCTTTAGCGCACTGTCTCCAGTGCCAGCTCCTCGTAGCTTTAGCGCACTGTCTCCAGTGCCAGCTCCTCGTAGCTTTAGCGCACTGTCTCCAGTAGCCTGTAGTCAGGCCCTGCCCGTAGCCTGTAGTCAGGCCCTGCCCGTAGCCTGTAGTCAGGCCCTGCCCGTAGCCTGTAGTCAGGCCCTGCCCGTAGCCATTAGCCAGGCGCCGCCGCCCGTAGCCATTAGCCAGGCGCCGCCGCCCGTAGCCATTAGCCAGGCGCCGCCGCCCGTAGCCATTAGCCAGGCGCCGCCGCCCGTAGCCATTAGCCAGGCTCTCTCCTTAGTCGCCTGTAGCCAGGCGCCCCCCTCAGCCTGTAGTTCGGCGCCTCCTGTAGCCTTTAGTCCGGCGCCAGTTTCCGTTCTCTCTCTCTCCAGGGGTTGGCCTCCGAGGGTCTCGTTTCGCCGCCGATCTTCTGAGGTCCTGCGCCACCACCGGTCTCCTGTCTGCCTGTCCCGCCTAGGCCGTGCTACGGGACGCCCGCCGGAGAACCTGACACGCCGGGGCCGTGCTACGGGACGCCCGCCGGAGGACCTGACACGCCGGGGCCGTGCTACGGGACGCCCGCCGGAGGACCTGACACGCCGGGGCCGTGCTACGGGACGCCCGCCGGAGGACCTGACACGCCGGGGCCGTGCTACGGGACGCCCGCCGGAGGACCTGACACGCCGGGGCCGTGCTACGGGACGCCCGCCGGAGAACCTGACACGCCGGGGCTGTGCTACGGGACGCCCACCAGACTCTGTTTTAGAGACTGATTTTGAAGTTTTTCAGTTAGTAGTTAGTTCACCCTGTCTGGGTTGTTTTTGTTTTAGGTTTTGGTAGAACTGTTTTCTTTCGCTCGCCCTGTCAGGGTGGTTTTGTTTTTTTTAATATGTCTGTCCCTCCATCCTGGTACCCCCATCCACCCCCCCGGGCTAGTCTGTCTTGTTTGTCTTGTTTAGGTCGTCTGGAATCCGGCCTTAAGGAGGGGGTTCTGTCATGATTTTAGGTTCTGTCTTACTTTTGGATTATGGAATAGTTTGGGTTTGATTTTGGTCTTTGTTTTATATTATTCTGTCAGGGTTCTGCAAGCTTTCAGTTTAGTTCTGTCCTGTTCCCTGCCACTATTCCTGTCAGTCTTTCAGCCACTCCTTCTCCTTCTGATTACTTCCACCTGGTCTCTTTAATTGGCTCTCCCTCTCTCCTTTGTTCTCCTGCCTTTTTAAGTCTGTCTCTTTTGCTGCTTCCCTGCCAGAACGTCACATCTCTTGTCCCCATTTCTCATGCCGCACATGTTTACTCACCCGTTCTCCAGCCACTGGGTAAGAGCTCTTCAGCATTCTGTATTTTTGTATCTGACCTGTTTGCTTTTTTGACTCTGCCCAGTTCTTGTTAGTTTTTTGCTTGGATGTTCTGCTCTGTACCCAGCCTGGATTGTTTTTTGCCTGCCGGATCCACCCCGTCATCACTTTGAATAAATCCTGTTAATCTCTTCCTAATTGTCTGGCTGAATACTGGGTCCTTAGTCTAAATCATTACACAGATAGTTTCAGTTTGAGACAATTATTGTAGCTACACATCTGATCCACATCTGCCCTACTACTCACTTTTATCTGTGATATGCTTATGGAGTTTGATTCACATACAGCCTACTTCAAATCATGCCAAAGGATTTCAAAGATCAAGATCTGTGCTTTGACTTGGTCCATCACTTTCTATTTCTTATTTTTCCTACAGCCTTTCCCTATGTTTTGGTCCATTGTCATGTGGCAAGGTCCAGTTCTGCTTCACAATCTTCCTCAAGCCCCCTCTGGCAAAATTCATGGTGGAATCTATGATGGTGAGCTGGCCAGATCTGGCTGCATCAATGCATCCTCACACCGTGATACTTTCAGCCCTATGCCTCTCAGTTGAGATGAGGTTCTTTTCTTGGGAGCTGTATTCGATTTAAGCCAATATGCCCTCTGTTCTGGTTCTCTCAGGGCAAACTTGCTTGAATTGTCACACCTGGGTTTGTTGGAAGTTGTTTTGAATTTCATCCCCTGGTAGACTATTTTCCTTACAATGGAGTGGCTGATTTCAAATAGTTTTAAAACTCTTACGTGATATGTTCTTTTCTTTATTCTGTTCATGTGCACTTAGATTTGTCTTATTACTGAAATGTGCTATACAAATAAACTGCCCCTGCCTTAAAACCGCTTTAAACTGCTTATTGGACTCATAAGATGCTACAGTCATTGTTCTGAAGGTCTCAGACAGCTCTTTCAACCTCCCCATGGTGTTTACTCCCACTTCAACAGTACACACAATTAAATGTTTGAGGTTTTAGCTAGGCATGCCTCATTCAAAAGGCTGTTCTAATCCTGCACACCTCTTGTGATATGCCTATTTGCAATTTAACCATTTAAAGGAATAAACATGGTTGTGTCAAAACATATTCTTCAACGAATGCATTGTTTCATTTCATTTTACAGAAAATGTAAAACATAATTCCTCTTATTTTTTGTTTATTTATTCTACTTGAATTTCTTTATATGTACGTATTTAAGAAAAAAAAACACACACACACACAGGCTGTGAGGTTGCCCTTTTTCTTTTTTTTGTTCTTTTTCAAATTACTATAGTTTGTACATTTCTTAGTGAGGGGTATTTTTCTCAATTGCATTAATATACCCAATTTAAAGATCTTATTTTTTATGTTTATTTAAAATAAAAGTGTGGTGAGTTTTTTCTATTTAATTTATTTTTTTTTGCAGTTAAGTGGGTATTATGTATGAAAGGCATGGGCATTTGTAATGCAAACACATTCAAGAGCAAAAGTTTCTTTTTTTTAGGTATTTCTTATGAAGTTCTGTGTTGTATCTCTGTTTCACTTAACGCTGCATAAAAGAAGTAAAAACATGCTACAAAAGTGTTTGTCCTGCATTATCTGCAAAGTTCTTCAGATTGGAAAATAATAATTTGAAAGCATCTACTAAGCAGCATTTCAGCAAAAAAAGCAATTGCACTGCATTGTAGAGTTTGAGGCAGTGAAAGAAAAAGAATTATGATCAAATAAATAATGAGGTGTCAGTCAGACAGTCACCCTGTGGAGGTTTTTTGCTTCCGCTCTCTGCTTGTGGTTTTCTTCGTTTGTGAATATCGTTGTTTCAGGGGTAGTTATGTTGCAGCAGGGAGTAATGCACACTTGAGAGCCTGTTTTTCCCACTTTCAAACTACTATCTATAATTTATGATTTCAATAATTTTTCTAGGTGTAGGTTAACTTTAATATTCACTGCTTTGAAAAAAAGAAAGACGGTAGGTGGGGTGTGTGGGTGTGTGCTTGGAGATCTAAGTGTGACCGTAGAGGTTTCCTGACTTATTGCACATGCATTGTAGGTGCTACCCACATAGTGGGAGTTTGCAGAATTGTTGCAGGACCATACTGACCTTGTTTCATAGCAGTTAAATCCACTGTAGGAGCCACAGTGGCTTGTTTAAAAAGACTGCACCCCCAAGCCTCCACCAGATCTTGAGTTTCTGCAGATACCCATTATATCTGTCACATCTGACTGCACTTACCCAAAGTTTAATGATCTTTACAGTCAAGGCACACGTTATCACTAATTTTAAGACAGCCTATAAATCTTCTTGTAATTTCGTTTCAACATTTTACCCCTTTTTTCGGATCAGTTGTTCTAACTTTCGGTGCACATTTTTTGAACCCTCTCATTCTTCTTTGAATGTCCAAAAAAATGTTTTCCTGTAGGCAAGCATAAACAAGGGGATGATCTCCAGTTTGCCAAGTGTGTTAAAAGAGGCTATATTTGTAGCTATGTAGCTATATTTGCTTTGGTTTACCATGTGGGTTGTAGGTAAGACGGTCCACATTAATTAACACTCTTGCAATGTCAATAGATTCATTTAAAATCGCTTTGGACTTTAAATTAATCACTTTAAATGTAAGATTATACATTGTAATGTTAATCTAAAATTTAGATGTTAATGTCTTTTCTACTTTCTTGGATTTGAAATTTGCACCTGCAATAACATGTGATTATAGATATGTTGTCTATTAACATTTTGGTAGGTGGCTATGCACCTACCAAAATGCATAGCCACTGGTCAGTTTAAATATGATTTAAACTGACCAGTCTAAACAAGACAGAAATATTGTTGTTTGTTTTCTTAGTTCATTTGAAAAAAAGTGCTGAAATATCAACAGCTACACATAAACCATAAAAGGGGGGCAGGTTGAGGGGCAGCAGTAGTGGAGGCCTCTGACCCACAAGTAGTCGCTTCTGATTTCGAAGATAGCTTTACAAGCAATTTCTGACAAGCTTCATCCCCACCATCATGGTAAAGGCTCCTTCAACCGTAGAGACCACACCAGGATATCAAATAGGAAGAGAATAAGATAAGATAAAATTAGAGATTCCTTTATTGTCCCACAATGGGGAAATTCTACATGTGACAGTAGCAAAAACACATAGACAGAGTTACATAGTAAATAGGTTATGAAAAAGCAAGCTAATCTAATCTAAAGTTAGTTCAAAAGCAGCACAGAATGAACTTCTCTGAAAGGTCGAAATGAAAGTGATGTCAATGTTCCATGTCATTTGCAAAAAGTCAGTTTAAAGTCACACCTTATACTAGAAAAGTTAAGCACTCCATTATCAATTGTCTGAATTTCCATCCTGGACCTGTTGCACCCATGACCTGAGCAGAGAGCCTTCTACCACGAGGCCCTTTTTAAGCTCATTTTGGGAGATACCAAACCAATCCCAGGTCAGAGAAGATATATAGTCCCTCCAGCAACCCCGTGGTCTGCCCTGAGGTCTCCTCCTAGTAGGATGTGCTCAGAATAAAATCCAAGACGGCATCACGGATGGCTGCCTAAGCACAATGCTCGCTCGTACTTTGTGTTTTATGCGTATTTTGCAGTGATTTGCTGCTATACTACATTCATTTTCACCAGAGAGCAACTTCTAAGCATCAGACAGTTCCCTCATGGATCCTGAGATTTTTTTTCTGACATCCTTGCTGGAGGTACAGGAGCTGTCTGTTTTTTGTCAGAGACACAGAAGGTAAAAATGAGCAGGCATGCTGGTGTAGTTCTAGCAGCAGGGACTGCAAGTTCCACTCCCATCCATCCATCTGGCAAATGTCAGCTCCCTGGTGAACAAAATGGACAAGCTGTGCCTTCTCAGCACAAGAAACTTTTCACTTTGGCCGATATGCCCTCCCTCCCTCTTCACCAAAACCTGGCTAGGAGAACACATCCCAGACAGAACACTACAGATGCAGGGCCTCCAGCTTTTTCGAACACGGAGCATTGCAGAGCACTTGAGATAAAAGAGAGGAGTTGGAATCTACCTTTATTTAAACATAGGTTGGTGTTCTGACGTCAAGGTCAGAAGACATGTAGTCCTCCCCTTGAGTCATTTTCTATAAACTGCAAACCCTTTTATTCACAGAGCTGGTTCTCCGTGTTTGTTTTGGCCGGTGGTTACATCCCACCACAAAACTGTATCTCAGATGCTGAAAAACAGCTGGCACACGTGATAAAGAAAAAAAACAGGTCTGTGATTTTAACAGTGCAAACCTCTCCAATGGACTTCCAAATTACATTGTCCCAATAGGGATAAAAACATACTGGATCAAAGTTATGCAGCTTTAAAAGATGCATACCGAGCCATGTGCAGGTCTACTCTCTGATCACAGTCTATTTCCTTTCATCCCATCTTACAGGCACAAACCGATTACCTCTAAAGGTTGCTTAATGCTTGACGCACGTACATTCCGCACGGAAATACGTGCGGACACAACGCCTGCAGCATTTATGCTCCGTGTGACTTTTCGTTCGAAGTAGCAATATTCTCCCAGACTCTAGAGGGCATCGTTGTGCTCATTAGCCAAGTGCACTACATCCCACTACACATAAAAGTAGAAAACACTGTTTCCGACATTTTAAAGCCTGTTGACAGAGACTTCTGTCCAGGAGTTGTTAAGTTTGTTGATCACAGTGATCTTTATGGGCCGAATTATAAAGATGTCTATATTTACAAACCTCGGCCAGAAGGAGCGCTTACCTGTCCGCCATGTTTTTCCACTTGGGAAAACAATTTTCCTAGATGCGCGTAGGTTAAACTTTAAGGCAAGCGGAGGGGCGTTGTAGCCAAAATGACGCAATATGGCTGCATTGACCTCGCGGATGCGTCAAGAAAAAACCTGGCTTAAGCCTGTTGGGATTGTGAGGAAGTGGCCTGATGAGTCAAAACAGATGTTTCAAGTTGCTTTGATTGCACAAATTCGTTTGCATAAAGCTTCTTTTTGAAGCTTTATCCACTGCCCTGCATACGTCACTCGACAATAGGACATCATACATTGGCTTTTGTGCAGACCCAGAGCTTTTGTACATATAACAACAACAACCCAGGGTTTTCTTCACATGCGAAGAAGTGGCACCGGCCCAAAGAAGTGGTTTACAGCAATGGGAACCGGACCCTGTATAAGCAGGTCAGGCAACAACAAGGACATCAGAGCAGCTAGGAGAAGTTACAGTGAGAAGTTAAAAGGCAGCTTCCCAACTAACAGCCCTACTTAAGTCTGGATGACATTGAAAAACAATACAAGCTGTAGGAGCCCGTCCCATCACGCTGTAATGACCACCACCCCCAACTGGGTGGCGACCTCAACAGCTTCTTTTGTAGGTTGGAAAATCAGGCATTCACACTCCCACACAGAAGACTTACCTCCAAGTTTGGGGGGGTATTCCCCCCTAAACCTGCCCATTATGGCTCCATCACATACACAAAAAAGTCTGCATCTGCAGTATTAAACAGTTTATTTGTACCTCTAGGAATTCTTACCTCATTTCATCTGTCACACAAAGTTTTTATGTAGTTGGTAAAACAGCGATAACCACTAACAAGTGTTCACTATGTATTCTACTGTCAGTAGATGATCACAGTGTTTTTGCTCAGGTATCTGTTTATTAATGTCAAACTGCAATAAATGAGTATTGTAGAACAATTTTAGATATTTGCTTTAGTATGTGCTTGGCTCACAGTTGCTCTGGGATTTTGCTGTGTTATTTTTGGTCCCAACTGGTTTCTTTGAATGGTAATGAGAATAAACCTCTAGCAAGAACACTTAGATTAGGATAAGTATATAACACACCCTTTTCCCATTTGAGCCTAGAATTAATCCCGTAAACTGTGTTCTCCTTTTCTTTTGCTATGCTTGTTACGTGCAGAATCCTAAATAATAAAAGAAGCACGTCTGCTGTGTTCAGTAAACAAACCCACAATTCAGCTAAGTGTAAAGCATCAGACTCAAAGATGCTGCCAGGAAAGTGTTGAGCTCTGGGAACAGCTAAACTAAGGCGCTCCTTACCGAGTCTGAGTTCAGCTCCTGAGCGACGTTGCATTTCATACATCCTTTTTTTTTCTGAGCTGTTTTTTTATGTCACTCACGCTCATGCCTTTTATTCAAGTAAGCAAATGCATCATTAAAAAAGTTTGGATGCAAAGTATTTTTAGCTGAGCATACGAGGACGGTTTTACTGGGTCATAATTTGTGAGGCTAAGTCTCAATTAAGATGCGCCCACACATACACCTATCAGCGCACACATACTCACACAAATACATAGCCAAGATGAAGAAACTGGAGCACCAAATGAGGGACGGTGTGTCGTCTGAGACCTAGCCTTGTGTTATTTTAAACCTGAGAAGCGTGTCAGGGTTATACTATATAGGTAGCCTAGAATTAGTTTGACCTGGAATGCATCAAGCGTAGCGTGCACACTTTATGGGTTATTAAATAGATGCAAAATGCTACGGTAAAATATTTTTTTCCAGGACAGGGATGAAACCAATATGTTTCTCAATTTCCAACTTCTAATGAGTTATTGTATGTATAACATAGCTTTGTAGCTCCTCTTCCTCAATAAAGTCACTGAGTTTGCTACATTTTATTTGTTTTTAATTAGACCACATGTAAGTTACCATATGGGGAGAATGCAAAGAAACCTTTGTGCGCCTCCGAGATCGTTAGAGATGCAGCCACCTTCATCACACTGAATGCATTTCTTCCATTACTGTGGTGCTTTTGCTAAAGTTGTGAATTTCACTTCTATTTCTGTGTGTGGAGCTGAGGCACGCTCGGCTTGTGGGACAGTTAGGAACATGGTGGTGATTATTTCATACGCTGCTGCAGCCAGCATTGTATAAAAAGCATTGTTCTCCCTACCAAAGCCATTGTTCTTTCAGTCGTCTTCTGTTTCGTTATGATCACAGACCATATGCTGATGATAGGCCTACATAACAGGCGCCCACGGATGAAGAAAAAGAAATAGATAAGTGAGGTGAAAAAAATATGAGAGAGAGAAAGAAAAAAGAGAAGGAGATGAAGAGATAGATGGATGGATAGATAGATGGATGGATAGCGGCATGGTGTTGAACATTGTTAACACTGCAAAAAAAGAACCAGCCAACTGAATCACCCTGTTGTTGCTTGTTTGAAGGTGTCAGGCAGGAAATTGCAAGAGAAAAGTACCTGCCTAATTACTGGAGTGCATTCTATCCTTTCCAAGATGTCAAAAACACAGCAAAGTGATAATGACATGTTCTAAAACTTCCAAAGCAGCACATTGGGAGATATGATGAGGCATATTTTGTCATTTTCACCATAGCTATTTGCTTGAAGGTAAAGGTATGATGACAACTTTCACTGTTGTCATCATACCCCCTTTAACTCTTTTCCCTTCTTGCATTTTTTGTCCTTATCTCCCACTTTGTTGGTCCCACCTCCCTTCTCTGGTACTAATATCATAGACTCTCCTCTGTAATTGTTTAGTTTGTTTTTCTTGTCCTTTAGGTTGTTTTTTTTTTTTTAGCACTTCTGCAGCCCCTATATAAATGTCTAATGCTGCATCTTACCAATGCATGAAGCACAGGGGAAAAAAATAAACCACTCTTTATTGCAACATCTTCAAATATGATGCCATGCTTCACATACTAATACCCGAAATAGATAAAATGCCTCAATAGTAGATGCATACCAGAGATGGGAACTTTGTTTTACTCTCATTCTTGAGTACACCAAATTAACTGAACTTACCTCTGTAATATTCTATTATTGTTGTCACATGTAAGAATACATAGACACTTCTAGCTTCTTAAAATAAATGACTTCCCTTTGTATCGATATGTAAGATTTTTACATACTTCTTTTTTTACCCATCACACAGCACAATTTATAGCATATGTGGAACATGTACACTCTTTAGACTTGGCAACAGGTCTCAAATGTAGATTTATAACATGGTTGCACTATATAGTGAAGGACTGGGCAATGTCAAGATGTGGATTAACAGGTATTAGCAGTGCTAACAAAGAAAAAAAGAAAAAGCACTTTGTTTCATTCATGCAGAAATTCAACAGTAATGAGTGTTAGTCTCTATCTATTATTTTTCTTTGAACAAAAATATACTGCACAAAAAATAAAGGGAACACTTGGAGTTACATTGTGTTGTTTAAGTGTTCCCTTTATTTTTTTGAGCAGTACACATATTTATTCCAATGAAGTCAATAGTTTAAAGGAGCTTAGAATTTATTTAATTTGCATGTACAAATATATGTCAAAAGATTAAATGGCAATTGTTAATGAATATTAGATGATTTGTTCTTTTTTAATCAAGGTTAGACCTTTCAGGTTAATGTTAAGTGCTATGGTTAATTTTCAAAGTGCATTTTCTCATTCTATTAGGTATCTGATCTTTTATTTCGTTGAAATGTTCGTATTGAATTTTATTTTTTCCAAAGACTCATTCAAGTCCCGGAGTTAGGAATAAGTAAATAGTATTAATAATATTTGAGCAGAACATTAGATGGACTCTATGTCTATATTTAAAGAAGCTATAGGCTGCCTGAATTTATTTTTGTGCGGTTGGAAAAAAAAAAAAAAATTGCAATGTATTACGAGTTAAAGGACATAATTTGACAATAAAAATGTACTTGAGCTTGAGGCGTGTGCTCAGTCTCGTTCATGTTGAGGGTTTGTCATGAGAAAAAAAACTGTTGGCATGGTTCAAGTTTCTGAAGGATCAGAGACAGTTTCTTAAGTTGCCATTTACCTGATGAGTGAGGAATCAAATCAAAAGAATGATTTAGTTTTACTACCTACATTCCAGTTCTGATTTTGTATTTTACATAAAACTTGCACTTTATGTATCTCTAATAAATAAAATTGAACAACGTTTTTTTTATGAGTGTATTGTTACGGCAACAGGCTTACCCTTTGCCGTAACAATACACTCATATAACATTTTATATCTACATATTTCTAAAGTACCTTCTTCTACCTTGATCTACGTTGTTCTAAAGTATGTGTCCTAGGAAGGGCTGCCTGTACTGACATTTGGATTACAAGAGTCCAAGCTCACCTTAACTTTACGTAATATAAACATGTTTTTAATACTATATAAATACAGGTATGATTGAAAAGGAAGAGCAACTGATTAAAATAACACTTTAGATGCAGCTCAGTGGGAGATTTTGCTACTTTTTAAGCAGACTTGAGGGCACCACATATGGTCCTGGGGGGCTACCTGGTGCGAACGGGCACCATTCTGGTGACCCCTGTCCTAAAGTAATCAAGGTTTTTGGACAACCGTATTAAATTAATTTCAACTTTTAAACATCCCCCTTATTCACCACGAGAAAAAACAGTCAACCTGCTCTAACCCTTCTCAACCTTCATTAGAAAGAAGCTGGAGCAATGATTGGATGTTGTTTGGTCTTTTGTACATTAAGAGGTTGTGTAGTTTGTTAGAAACAGCAGTATGCATTCCATAACATTTAGTTATCTATCTGAGTAGATTACCTGTCGTGTAAAGAAAACTTCTTTTATTAAGGATAAATATTCTGTCAGAGGACTCAAACAGACTCAGGCAGCTCTCATAGTAAGCCTGGGTTAATACATAAGTCTTCACTGGATTGTTTGGTTCTGTTGAAAGAGGAATCAATGTAGTTGAAATGAACAGTCAATATCTAAATCATAGTAGACAGCATTCAAAGTTCTGTGAGTCTGAAGAAACAAAGAAAAAGAGATTATGACTGAAAAGCTGAACTAAACGGTGGTCTGAATGTGCCAGTTTAAAAACAGATTTCTGCCACATCAAATCAATTACAATCTCTAAGATTTCATAGCGGTTCATAGAATCAACTATTTACATTTCTTAGCAACCTGTTCTCATTTGTATTACATGGCAATTTACACAAAAATGTCTGTGCTTAATTACAGTAAGGTTCATTTGAAACATGTAGTTCAACACAGAACATCACAATCATGCTTTGGAAGGGTAACTCTGGTGAGGAAAAGTAAAATAGAGTACAAATCACTAAACTAACATCCACTTTAAACACTGTAGTGTTTTACACTTATTTTGTATAGTTTAAAGGTAACTCAAACATATTCATCATTCTTAATTAGCTCAGATTAAGTCTGTAAAATCGAAGTGAAAATGAAGATCCTCTGTTGTGACGACTCAGTCTCTGTAGGAGAATGCAGAAAGTGCCGTAATGTGTCGTTGTTGGGCACTTTGTTTACACAATCTGACCCTGAAGAAAGCATTGATAAACCCCCCAGGAGCCTCCTGATTGCCTGTGCAGAGGGCATTGAACAGTCTTGGCTTTTGACATGATAGACCAAATGAAGCAGATCCCACTGTTCCTTCGGGGAAGACAGGTGTGCACTGAGCACTGATGCGTTCTGACTCTAAAATGCATCTGATGTTGGCAGTGGTCCATCCCACGCCTGCAATCTTCCAAAGACTGCAAATGGAGTTAACAAATGTTGTCGCTTTAAGAATTTTAATTGGATTAACTTACACTTCGTTAAAACTCCAGCGGGGTGGGAGATAATATACTTTGCTATAGGGGGCTTTCCTTTTGGGATATGGTGATGGACAGCTGAAGGGAGTAGAACCAGAGAAACTCTGTTGAGGCGAAAAACACGAAATTGTTAGTTTCCAACAAGCTGCCTGTGGTTCAAGGAAATTTTGAGACTGACTGGGACTTTGCAGATAGTGGGCACTCTGCTGAATGCTTTAGTTGTGTTGCCTCTCAGCAAGATTCCAGTTTGAATCCCTGCATGGGGCCTGCCTGTTCTCTTTGTGAATGCCTCAGCTTTTCAAAGGAGATTCAATTTCCTCCAAACCTCTGAAAAAAACTTTTTTTTTATTTCAGTATGGTTGTTATCCATTTTCTGTAATGGATTGGCGACCTGTAAATATAGACAATGGGTTGATGCTAGGTGATTGCTTCGTGCCATTCCATCTACCAAATATGTTGATTAAATGAATATGTACACCATTATGTGTGAGTTCTTAAAAAAGTAAAAGTGTTTGCTCACTATTTCAGTTGATTAAATAATCTGCTTGTACCACAATACACATTTTAAACATCGGTAAACCACAGTTACAGTGTCCCATAGCTACAACAGAGATCCCAAAGCAGGGAATAAATACTGGCAATAAAAAACTTAATCTCTTAAGTGTTCAACTTTAACCTAGCGTTTAATGTTCTTTTGTTATTAAGATACCTTGGCAAAAATGCATACAACTGTGGAGTCTTATCCGTGTTGTTTGTACACAGATCTGGATTGACAACATCTATAAATTGCAAGATTTTGGACAAATTTCATTCCCCCAACAACATTTGCAAGCCTCTTATAACAATGTGATAGATCAAAACAACCATCATTTAGCCATTGTATAGTTTCTCTTTCTTTCTTTCTTTCTTTCTTTCTTTCTTTCTTTCTTTCTTTCTTTCTTTCTTTCTTTCTTTCTTTCTTTCTTTCTATTGATTGACGACTTGTGGATATTTAGGAAGCAGTAAGCACTGAGTTCGAAATTTCAGCAAACTAGTACTTTGTTATTAAATTTTTATATTCTCTCTGGTATCTGGACAACATGCAAAAGTATGCAATCTGATAAGAGTACATACAGACCTATTTAATATAGCAGAATGTTATTTAAAAAAATTCAGTAACTTAGTTCTTAAATTATAAAGACTAATTACACACATACTTATGTTTTCAAGCCTTTATTTTTGCTAATAATGAGGATTGAAAACACATTTAACATTAGAATATCACTGCAGGGTATAAATAAAGGATATAAGTAAATAAAAACAACAACTTTGTTTGACACAGCAACATGGACTTACTGAAAAGTATATTTAATAGCTTCTTAAAGGTTATTTTCAAAAGGTATTTTAATCTGACAAACAAGCCTCATCGGAACAGATATTATTTTGTTTTAGTAGCTTCTTTATGTGCTTTTGTTTGTGATTTTACTTTTTTTGTTGTTTTTACAAAAATATTTTAGACTACCTGGAGTTCAAAACACCTTGCCAGCCTGTTTCAACACACCCGGTAACTAAAGCACAACTTGCGAGAGTGATAATTCTGGTTACCTGTTTTATAATTATGGAGGTGTTTCAGTTTGCACGTCTGTAAACCTGACAATGTGACTGTGGATAAATTCACTGCTCTTTATTTGCTGAGCTGTGTAGATGGGAATTTAATGCCATCAAATGTTCTTTGTTCTTTGTTTTTGTTTAATTATTTTTGTCTCTGACAAAAAAAAAATGTGTTAAATAGTGAACCAGCTTCTTTGCTGCTCTGAATCACTTTTGTTCTCTGAGGTTCATTCTCTGTCTTCCTGGTAGCCTTTGTTTTTGGCTTTCAACACATCCAGTCACCAAAGAAACGTTCAAGACAAACTATACCATTAGAGAGAAAACAAAAGGACGGAGAAAGAAGCAAGAACCCCATATCCTTTTTTTCAGAGTCATGTCTTTGTTACATTTTCTTTCTAATCTTCTTACATTTTAGCTTTATGTTCATTTTTCAGACCTAAAGAAACAGTTACCATTACAGGATAATGGATAGAAGCAATTTGTCAGGAGATAAAATACCTCTATTTTCTTCAACAGAAATATGTTCTGATATGTGTTGGCAAATTGTTAACCTGTAGTTTATAAATGAAAATTGGTATCTTTCATTGAACTTGTTTTTTTAGTTTAAAATGTTTTAGAATGTGCTTACAAATAACTATCGATTCAGACCACATAACACTTTAGTTGAAATAAGTCTAATGGGTCAGACTCTTCAAAAAAATAATGTTTTGTTCTACTGAGGAATTAAGTATTGGATTTACCGTGGCATGCAAAGGCTTTCGCCCCCTTGGCATTTTTCATGTTTTTTTCCCCTTCTCAACCTGAAATTAAATTGATTTAGAGTTTTTTTTTATTATTATTTGCTGTCATGATTTAGGTTTTGGTTTGTTTGTTTTGGACTTTTCCAGACTTTTCTTGAATCAGCCACCAGCCTGTCACCTCTCAGCCACTATCCAATCAGCTCAGTCTCCTCAGTCAGCAGTCAATTAGCCCAGATCAGCTCCACCTGCTGCCAGTAATTACTGCCAACTCTACTCACCTGGTCCCCCTGTCTATACCAGCCTCAGCAAAGTCATCCCTGCCAGAACATCTTGTCTTGTCTGACGTGTGCTGCCTCTACCAGTTCTTATGTGCTTAGCTAGCTGGACTCTTCTGCTGCACAAGTCTGCCTGTTTCCCTGTGGATTCTAGCTGCTCGCTCTGCCGGTTCTGGTGGTTCCTTGGTCTAAACCTGATCAGCTCCTGCCTTCATCACTCAGTTTAAGTCTGTCCCTACCTGCATCTTCTGGTCCCCTGCTCATCCCTGCCTGCCTGCACCATCAGCTATTACTCATCTGTCAGGTCTGGTTCTGCTTGCCTGCCTCAGCTGCCACTACTCATCCTCACAATAAACCTTTATAAAACATAACTCTGTGTTTGGCTGCATATCAGGTTTACCAGTGTTAATTATTTCAATTTGCAACAAACGCAGTACGGCAAAATACCAGAAAACTTCAGCATGCACAACTGTTCAGCCCCACCACAGTCAGTACTTTGTAGAGCCACCTTTTGTTCCAATTACAGCTGTCATTGGCGTTGGATCAGTCTCTATGAGCTCACCACATCTTGCCACTGGGATGGTTGTCCATTCTTCGAGGTAAAACTCCTCCAGCTCCTTCATACTGGGTAGTTTTTGCTTGTGAGCAGCGATCTTCAAGTCTAACCATAGATTCTCAACTGGATTGAGGTCTAGACTTTGACTAGGCCATTCCATCACATTTAAATAATTTCCTTTAAACTTCTTGATTGTTGCTTTAGTAGTCACGAGTGTGTCATTGTCCGAAGGTGAACCGCCGTCCCAGTCTCACATCAAAGGCAGACTGACACAGGTTCTGCTCAAGAATATCCCTGTAATTACCATCATCCATTTTTCCATTCACATGGACCTTTCTGCTGAAAAGTTCTGAATGGAAAGGAGGATGTTCATTGGGTGATGAGATGTGCTGGGTTTACACGAGACACAGGGTGTTCCTTGGTGGCCAAAAAGTTCAATTTTAAACTCATCTGACCAGAGCACCTTCCTCCATACATCTGGAGAGTTGCCCACATGCCTTTTTAGCAATCTTATTTTTGACACTAAGTAATGGCTTTTTTTCTGGCCACTCTTCCATAAAGCCCAGCTATCCAGAGTGTACAGCTTATTGTGGTCTTATGGACATATCCTCCAATCTCTACCTGTGGAGCTCTGCAACTCCTTCAGGGTTACCCTTGGTCTCTGTGCTGCACCTCTGAATAATGCCCTCCTCACACGGTCTGGAAGATTTGGTGGGTGGCCCTCTCTTGGCAGGTTTGTTGTGGTACGATGTGCTTTCCATTTGGAGATGATGGATTTAATGGTGCCGGGAGGGGTAATATCAAATATCTTGACTTACCTCTCAGTAATGTTTGTCCGTGACTTGTTTGGAGAGCTCTTTGGTCTCTATGGTGTGATGCCTCTTGCTTAGTGGTGTTGCAGCCTCTGAGGCTTTTCAGAAAAGGTGTGCTTATACTGACACATTATGTGGCCCTGCAAAACCCCTCAGATTTTTTTTACGCTCTGTCAATCTTGAGCCACTTTAAGGGTCATTACCCAATGAAACTCAGCATTTACCACACCTCTTATACCATTTCTTCTGATTGTCTGTCACAGCACCACCTTTTTGTTGAGCTTTTTAAATAAAAGCACATCATATTGATGTCCACCTTTCTGCTGTCTGCCTGTGTTTGTGACTCTGAGTTATGCAGTTGTGACAAATGTGCTGGAACGTAAGTCACTTGTATGAATGTATTATCTTTTTGACAAGCACTTTTGCAATAAGATAAGGTGTCAAAATACCCTGTACATGTATTTATTTTTCATCTGAACGCATCCCTCACTGTCTCTGTCCTTGGCTGAGCAGTTGGGTTGTTGACAAGGGCAGATCTTAATGACGGAATAGAAAGTTCCTTCTCACTGTCCCAGTTTTTCACACACTGATTATTTCTCTTTTAACCTTCTTCAATGTGTCTCAGAGATTTAGCAAGCAAGACAGAGTTTCATAACATTATCCGTTTTGGTTCATAATGTATGTGGTGCCCTTTGTTCTTTCTCCATCAGCCCCATTGCTTTGTTCTCATCCTCATATTTCTCCTTTCCCAGGCCTTAATTCCTTTTTTTCTTCTTCTTCTTCTTTTTGTCCTACATCATTCACATCCCAGCTAAGGAATAAGAGAATTCACACTGTTGAAATTGGATGTTGTAATAATTAGAGTTGGGTCATAGTCATTTTTGTTATTCCATAACATCATACAATTTAGTGCATCGAGGGCAAATAAAATGTTCTACCGTTTAATTACTGAACATCTATACTGAATGGAAGTCAGAGCTGATCAGGATGGTGCAAATTTTCAAATCAGGGTTCAGGAGGAATTCCGGGTATTTTTTTCTGACGTAAAACTCATAAGCCAGAAATTCTGAGCAGAAATTGAAAGAACTAATAATGTTTTACTTTTTGCTGACATAAGATATTTCCAAAGGAATTGTGTAGTTTCTGGATGAAGTTGCACCACTGATAAAGATAAAACAGTAAGCAACTAATCTTCCCCTTATCATTATGTCTCTATGCATGGCCAGTAAAATCCACAGTACAAAATGGTAAATTTCCATAGAAGAAAAGTAGAACAAGGTTTCTGCCTAAAAGAACCTTAATGGCTCCTGTTTTTTTGTTGATCAGTTATGTATCGGAAAAGAGCTAGAGGTTGTCTTTGCTCCAATGCAACCCAAGATGGACTTTCTTGGGTTGCATTTGAATATGGGCTTTCATCCATCTTCAAATATTTAATGTTGCTGAAGAGCCAAACAGGCATCATCTAAAGATCACTTTTCTCATGCATGTGTGATACCTTGTGATACAGTGATGTTATATTAAGTTTTCAGTGGAGGAAAAACATCAGCATTTGTTTCTTCATGTAATCTCTCAGCTTCCCTGTCTGCCGGATTTGATCTGGTAATGTCAGCAGTCACAGTCAATGCTAGACTTAAGCATCATGGACTGCAGGTGCAAAAACTTACTCAGTACTTGTCCATTTCAAGACCAAATTTATTCCAATCATGCATTTAAACGTACAGTATATTGACAAAGAACAGTTTAAGGAAAAAAATAATCATTTTAAACACGCACAGCTCACTACATAGCAGTAGGTTAATTTTACCAAAGCTTCAGGCCGTCGGTCCACTACGAGAGATGGAGAGGGGTAAACAAAGAAGAAAAAAAGTCAATTAGATAAATGAGATAAAACAACTTTAGGACAAATGTTGGTATGAAACTATAAACCTAAAATGATGACTTTAAATTTCAAAGTAAAATATACAGCGTGCAAAGCTATATAGGCAGAATTTAGGATAGGAGAGTAGAAATACTAGTTATATTAAACATTAATCAATAAACACATATTTTTTTATCATCTTATCTTATCATTCTTATCTAATCAGATAATAAAAATATATTTTTTTTACATTTGAAGATTACCTTATTATATAAGGATGAGCAAAGAGAGGAGAATAGGACAGGAGAAGGAGAAGAGATAAAGGGTGAAACTGACAGATGGGACACCATATGATCTGGACAGGTGAGGAAGAAGAGGTTATCAGATAGTTAAGACTCAGGCTGTTTGCATTATTATTTTTAGCAGTTTGCCAAGGTTCAAAAGAAAAGATCTTAGATAAAAAAAAATGCTTCAGAAAATCCTGCACAATGATAAATTCTAAAAAAAGAAACATTGTTTAGCAGGTTTGGTCTGTCATGATTATAATTACTCTGACTTATTGATGCTGCTTACACTTACGTAAATAAATGTGATCCAGAAAGCAGCTAAAATGAGATTACATTCTTGTTTCATTCAGTCCTGGAATAGCCAGACCGTATTACTGCGATAACACCCAAGACTTATGTTTTAACACCAAATTAGTAAGTAAATGTTATTTATATAGCACCTTTCACAGATAATAAAAAAAAATCCCAGTGCTTTACGGAGTCAAAGTAAAACAGGTCCAAATATGCATTTAACATAAAACAAAGAAAGTAAGAACAGCTAGTAAAAACAATAAGTAATACATGTAACTAAAAGTTTGTCTGAATAATTGTCTTTAGATGCTTTTTTGAAAGCAAGCAAGAGTCAGCCACATGGAGGGACAGTGGTTGGGCGTTCCACAGCCTGGGGGCTACTGCCTGAAAGGACGGTTCCCCCTGAGTTCTAAACCGGGACTTAGGGACCTTCAGGACGTTCTGGGCCGAGGATCAAAGAGTGCAACCAGAGGAATAAGAAATAAACATTTCAGTGATGTGTTCCCCTTTTGTTAGTTCCAGTGTCCGCCACACTTACAGGCAGCTCTGGTTAACATATGTATGTAAACAGTACAAAAACTAAATTATCTCTTATTCTAGAAGCTTAATTTTAGACAGAAAAATGTAGGAAAATCCAATCTTTAATTTGAGTACATTTATTCAGTCAGGGAAAATCAATCCTTGCCAAGAAATAGTTAGATTTTTATTTTTATTTTTTTTACAAACTCACTAGTGAAACATGGTATCAGAATTATATAGTACTTTTTTTTAAATGAACAGAACTGAAGCTCATCTTTTATTTATAAGTATTATTTTGTTTATTAAAGTTAATATCTGTGAAGTTTAAATTAGTAATCATAATGGCTTTTTTTTTTTCTTTGTTATAAATACGTTATGACACACAGGTACATTTCCTTTAGCCACTGTCCAAAATAGGAAAGGTAAGAAAACAGGCATTGTGTGTAAGGCAGCTTTTGTTGTATCTTTAAGTTGAGAAATGTCAACAAGAAAAATAACTACCCACACAAACCCACTTTGGATATTTCTTCAGCCAAAGCAATGATTAAATTGTTCAGAATTGTTTGGACAAAGACTAAATTTATATTGCCATATAGGACAAATAACAAACATCCACTGCTTGGAGCTGGGCAAAACACGCCAAATTTCAAGATCTCACATTACAACACCTCCACAAGTATATCTTGCTACACATTAACATACATCAGCCCCATAGTATCTTACATTATGTAATATGTTCAATTTCTGTTTTTCTTTCCTCAATCTCCGTCCAGTTTCTCTGTCTTTCCATGTCTTATTTGCCTGAGGCAGGGCAGTGGCCTAGTTCAGCAGTACAGACGGTTTGTTAGTATCATCCCAGCCCAAAACAATGGTAATGTGGAAGCATAAAAACTAAAAACTACACATGCATACAATGAAAACTCCACAGTATGGATGCTACTGGGCTGGATTTAAGCGTTGTGCAGGTACAGACGCTTAGATGTTCTTACTGCATGTGCACTCTTGGGTGAGTGTATTGTTAAAGCACAAGGACATGTTCAAAAACACCCACCCACACAGAAATGCCCTCTGCTTCACTTGCATCCTTGCATTTAAGGGCATACAGCAATTCTTTTCTTGATGAAAGAACACCTTTCTTTACATCTGTCAGGGCATTTCGGAGAATTGCTAATTAACACATATTCACCCATGACTGACAAGCACCACATTTTCATTTAAGCAGTTTTTATTTATTTTTTTATTTTAAAGAAAAGAAATGTGGAAAATAGCAGGGGGTTTTATTCTCAATTTTAACATGAAAACATGTTTAAAAAATCTACACGAAGACAGATCTTGATACCGTATGGTAAAAAAGATGCATGAAAACCAACCAAAATGCAGATTGTCTCTTCCGCCAACAATGTTATTTTTGCATCCATGCATCAGATCTTTATGTTCCAATGCTACAGCAAGCAGCTAATGAAAAAGGTACTCTGTTCTTCAGACCATATGTCATATGTGTCATTCAGTTTTGGATATGAGTCAGTCTATGCGGTCGCATAGACTGCTGTATTAAAAGCCATCCATCTGGGGCCACAGAGTCATTGCCATTTTCATGATTGTTAACCATTATTCATTGCCTGGATACGCTGCTGACTCATTGCTAATAAATAAATAATCACCGGCTAAGATATACTACACATCGTTATTACCTGGCGTGGGACGTTGGGAACCTGAATTCTCAGAACAAATAAGCAAACGAATAACAATAAAAGGCTTTAATCTGTGGAACAGTTATCCACAGCAACTCTGCTTTGCTGACTCTGTGGACAGTTTTAAAAACCAACTGAAAATCATCTTGTTCTACCAGGCTTTTATGTCATGATCTTATCTTGCTTTATTATCATTGTTTTTTTAAATTATATTTAATTTTAGTGTAACTTAAGCTGTGCACTGCTTTGTGACTTTGTGTCTGTGAAAGGGGCTCTGTAAGTAAATTGTACTTACTTTACTCGTAGGGAAATGAAGTATAATAGAGCTGTCACCTAACACCAGTCAGTAAAAGTGAATTATTAAGGAGAAATAATTTCTGGGGGGAAAAAATCACTTTGTTGCTGCATGGTCAGAAGAGCATTGTTACATGTGCAGGAAAGGGGGAAAAAATAGTTTTGTGAAAAAAAACACAAAACGATATGTTTATTAATATGAATAATAATATGAATACACTACTTAAAATGGGGTGTAGTGGTATAAATCAATTTCTATTCAATTTACTTCAGTTTATTTTTTTTTTCACTAATTCACACCTGTGGTCTCAAGGCGCTTTGCAATAATAAAAAAAATTTAAACGAAAATTTAATTAAATTACACAGATTCCAAGTCAGGCAGATACATTCAGATAGATCATGTTTATGGAACAAAAAAATGTATTTATTATTCAAATTGATTAAAAAAATTTTCTATCGAAGCAGTCCCAGCAGGTTACATCAAATCATTGCTTGCAGTATTCACACCTCCTGGATGACCATGTAAGGACTGACTGTCCTTGCATGCTCAGTCGCTGGCATTGTGCTGTTGACATTGCAGGAATCTCTAATACTGAGCATGCATGCTTATTGTGTAGCAAGTACCCCTGCTCTGCTTGTTTTAGATGTCACTTTGTTGCTGCACACCTGATTCACATAATTGCATGAGCTCCTCAGCACTCATCAGGTGCTGCAGTAGCCTATTAATCTTTCATTCATATAGTTCAGGCATGTGGCAGCAAGGAGACACCTAAAACACTCAGGGCAGTGGTACTTGAGGACCTGGTTCTGGGCATGCGGAGCAGACTTGAGCCAGAAGGTGTTAAGCCATTCAGTGATTTATAGACAGACATATTTAAAGTCTATTACCTGAGATGCAGGGAGCCAGTTTAAGGACTTCAGTACTGGAGTGATGTGCTCTACTATCTTAGTCTTACTGAGGACGCAGGCAGCAGCGTTCTTGATCAACTGCAGCTGTCCGATCAACTGTTTTAGCAGACCTGTGAAAACACCGTTGCAGTAATGGATTTGACTAAAGATAAAAATTACAAAGTAATATTTAAAAATAGTCCAGTACAGAAAAATAAAGGCCAATAAAAAGCTTTTCATAGACTTAAATAGGTACAAACACTAAATCAAAAGGTACAAATAGTAATAAGACAATAAAACCAATTCAAGTAAAGATGAAGGCTACAAAGGTCAAACACAAATCCCAATAAAAATCAACAAGAGATCACAATGTAGATATAAACACTCAAACTAAAAAATAAACATAAATTAGAATTCAATTATGTAATAAAAATGCATTAAAATAGCATAATTGAGAGAAAGACTAACAACCCAAATCCTTAACATCTAACTAAACAAAAGTAATCTTTTATTTATTTGGAAATATCAATTGCACATGCCTAACTTATATCTGCCGGCAAAATGTTGTGCATTGCACAGAATGAACAACCTTGTTCAACTGTCCTTTTACAAACATTGAGGACTTTCAGCAGATAACTACACTGGGAATGCAAAGCACATGTAGGTGTATAGGATTTCACCTGCTCCAACAAACGCAGTGGAACAAGGTCATTTACCAATTTCAATGTTAAAAGCAGCATGCTTAAATCTGCTCCAAACTCAATGGAATCTGCAGCAACCCTTACCATCAGAAATCCTTGTTAACTCTTGAAAAAATAGACATAATTCAGGAGAGTTACAGGTGTCTAACTTGGATGAGTCAAAGGCATAGATAGAGATCTTAGCATATTTGACATAATTTGTCTAACCCTTTATAACATTCCACAGGTATAGTCTGTTGAATCCGATCTGGTCAACCCCATAGTGTGTGTAAATAATATGTGTTTGTTGAAAATGTGCTGTGTTTTAAATTGTTATTATTTTTTCTTTGAAAGAAGAATAAAGAAACATACAGATTTTGTCTTTGTTTTACTAAACCCATCATTTACTGTGATTTCAAAACCAACATACCAAACCATTGCTTAAGTGTCACCCCTAACAGCTGAAGGATTAAAATAAATTAAATTCCTTGGCTCCTGTGAGCACTTTATAAATATGTATTAGAATGGGGTGATGAGATCTTGTTGGGTAAGAGCTTGTGATATTAAATTGCTGCAATGTTTCTCATCCGTGGGTATTGTAGCGTTCAGCTTCATCTAGGCTATTACCGTTGTGTACCCCAGATAAAGTGTGGTTGCTTTAAGCTTTTCAGACTCTGTCAATGTTAAAAACTCGTTCAAAGGAAAGAAAGGTAGGTTTTATTTATTTATTTTTATTTATTTATTTATTTATTTATTTATTCGAACATGATACAAATATAAAAATAAAATAGTGCACAGTAACAAGAAGTGCATAAGAAAGAAGAGAAAATACAGAAGAGAAAAGGTCTTCTCAAGCTGGCCTACTTTGTTGACAGAGTCGATTAATGAGGGCTTCTTGTCAGGCCAGTAAGTTACAACAACACTGAAGAAGCCTCCGCCAGTTTTAAATCATTAGTGTAGGAGTACTCAGTAGAAAAAGAAACAATGACAGAGTGATTGACAAAATACAAAGGATTTGTAGGCACGGCTGAGATTGTTGCAACCGACTAACCCTTAGTCGGTTGCAACTTCTAGGCATCTAGATCTGAGCTCCCTGAAATAAGGGACTATTACTCTTTATGATTTTTGTATCATATTTAATTTTATGTAGTAATCAGATTAATTTATCCAAACTTGGACTGGAAGATTCAAGACTGATAGAGATTCTCTAAAAAAACAGTGTGGAATTTGTGAAACATTGGATCTTGTCGTGAAAAGCCAAAATTAAGAATTATTTGTTCACCACCTCAAATACTGCTAAAATCTCATCCCGTTTTGCTAAGCCATTATAGTGTGTCACGTCATGTCTCGTGAACTGGATGTACATGCCTAGTATTACAACTGTTATGCACGGTAGTCACATTTAACCAGCTTCACTATTGTATAAGTTTTGGATATGCAGTCACAAGTTCATTTTTAAATCTGAGAAAAGAGTTAGATTAAAGCCCTAGAGTTTTTTTTTTTTGTGTGTTTTTGCTGTGTCTCGCAGATTTTATTGCGAGACACTGAATTATTAGGAAATATCCACAGCTTTTTTGAGTGATGTTATAATGTTCAGGTTCATTCCCACACTGGGTTAGCTATCAAAGTTTTAGACATTGATAACTACTTCCCCAATGATAACCCAGTTTCCTAAATAGTGTGTTACTATTTTACACCAATGTGTCTTAAGCATAAAGTGAGATTAAAGTTATTTTCTGACGGGATCACTTTTACTTAGGGACCACATGTGATTTGTAATAATTGTGCAGATTCTCTGTGTTGTTAATCCCGTGCGAATGAGCAATGTCAGTGATTTGTAAGGTAAAAATTCTCCCGCAAATTACTATATACTATTACTATATTTTGCTGAACTCGGAGATCCTGTGATAATACTAATCCAATGCAAATAGACATCTCTGTGATTTGGATCCGATATATAATTAGACAGTTTTATTTTGATTTGGTTTTGGTTAAGAATGAAAGCTGCAGTGGAATGTTTAGAAAACATTTTAGGCCCTGGGCTTGCAAAACCCTATCAGCACATAACGTACGCCATCAAAAAGACAAAAGGCTGAAGAGAAGGATCGATATTAGATGCAAATGGTGGATCCCATGATGCATTGCACTGTGCCATGAGAATCAGTCATCGGGTACTCCTGTGTGTAGCCTTCTGTTTTACAGCCGCTCACATTGTGTATGTGAGTTATGCAATACGCAGTGCGTTAATATCATAACCAGGAGATGCCCGGAAATTTCAGCAAAATCTCAGGCTTCGGTTATCCCGTGCAAATGCGCCACATAGAAAGCAGACGTAGCGGGGTAATTTAATTATTACATGGGTTCGCCAAATAATGCTTAGCCTGTGCGAATAGGGCTTAAGAGACAGTCTAGGTATCAACAAGCCAGGTTTCCAGCTGGAAGATAATGCCAAAATGGGTATTTTTCTCTTTGTAAAAAGATAATACATAAAGTATTTAGTGGTGTCTGATCCTATCAAGCAGGAAAAGTGTTGTATCTTCCATACTCCAATTGAATATTTGATGCAAATAGTTATCTTGCCCCTAAAGCAACATTCAGATCTGATAGGAAACCTGTTCGGCTTAGAGGCCCTGCTCTATGATGCTGCAGTTCGTAGACAAGCAGGTATTTTGGAACTGAAAAAAAGAAAAAGAAAAGGAATGATGCAAAATGCAACTTGAGTAATGTAATACATTTAACAAAGGAAAGGCTTTTAACATCACATAAGACCTTCCTTAGCAACAGGGTGAGAGAACATCATGAAGGTTTTTAAGAGAACAGTTTCAAGCTAAGTTATTCTGTTAAACATGCTGCACTCATTTTTTTCCCCATTTAATCTAAGCTTGCTGAAGTTATTAACATATCTAGTTGATCTTCCCATGCATATTACATCAAGTTCTGCTCTGTTCTTGTCTTTTTTTATGTAGTCTAATCACAGAAGGTCCAAAAAGCAGTTCTTCTCCAACTCTGGAAGGCGGGTCTCTGCTTTTTTATTTGCATTATTGATAGAAAAAGCTGTGCTAAATGACTGCAAATATGTAGCCTGGCAAGCCAGATTGATAATGTGTAGCACTCTACGTTCTGCACATTATCAATCTGGGCCTGCTCCCATCGAATCCGTTCGGAGGAAGGAGGGACATTCAGCAGAACTTTCCGAGCTGATAGGGAGAAGCGACACCTAGTGCCCACCTACCAAAGGTTGGTTTTAGCCAATCACGGTATCAAATCAAAATGTAAGTGGCAGGCATCATGAGATCCTCCTGCGCTGCCATGTTTATGTCAGTTTGGCCGTGCGGGGGGGCATTGCATTCGTCACAGCTGGTATGTCCCGCCTTAAACCATAATGCTGCAACGTGATTGGCTCGGTTGAAGCGGCAGCTGTACAAGATGGATTCTCGTGTATTTGTGAATGCACAAATACCACGGTAATTCAGTTTGCAGGCAAGGTTAGCAAATATGCAAAGAAATGCATTGTATGGTACCAACAGTATAATTGGAAAAGGGCTAATTATTGATTTTGATTTAAATATATAAAGCAGAAGATTGGTCTTTAATCCTAGTTTAATTTCTGGAATTGTAGTTTCTTTCCTTATTCTCTGAAGGTATCTGTACCCTTTTTTATTATTTTGCCCTCCTACTGCAGGGTCTATTTTTTCTGAATATAAATCACCCTTAAATCCCTTTCTGACTTCTATAATTTGAGGTTAAAACTTTTGCTAATAGAAGTTCAAACTTATTGTTTGTGTTAGTGTTGTTCGGTTACAGCCGTTCACCCTCCCTGAGGTAATCATACCTCTGACACTTTTCTAGATTTTGTCACGTTATACCCCCAAACTTTAATTTATTTTATTGGACTTATTGTTGAGCCCAAAGACTATTATAAATTATTTTGAATTTCTTTATACATCAAACTTAATCCACTCCTTTTGCTCTGATTCTTTGAAATTGAGAAATACAGAAAGTATTTGATTAGTAAACAGAGTCCAATCGTATGTAAGTTAATTTGAGTAGAAAGATTATATCTAAGATGATATTCTGTGAAGCTCCTAGAGAACACTGTTGATCATTGCATTTCAAAGAACTCAATCCATTACATCTGAATGATCATTGAAGATCCATTCGATAAAATTCAACATAGAAGGAAAAATGTTAATGTCTTCAACATGTTTTCTGCCCTTTCAGGCAAAAAAATAAAATAAATAATGAATACATAAATATGCCTTCATATCTGCTTAATCAATGCATCATTCTAATTTTAGAAGTTAGTATCTAGTATCTGAGTAAATCAGCTAAAAAGAAAAACTTGCAAACTCAAACATTTAAAAGAGTTTATTAAAGATCTAGAAATTATTTTCTACTTGCTTCAAAGAAAACAAAAATACTTTTTGTTCCTCCTACTATAATTATAAAAAAATTCTGCTGCCTCCAGCTCGGAATCTGTTAACACTGAAAGAGACAATTAGGCTCCTTGAATTTTCATGACTCAAACAGACATGGTGAGCAAGACACGACTTTGCTGAGAGGATTTCAAGGATCCTATTCATGAGAAAAGCACACCACATTTCAACCACATGTCTTTTCAGTTCCTTGAATGTTTAATTTGGTTTTATTTTGACCATCGCATGTACCAGATAGATGATGATTCCCAAGACAACATCTAGAACAGTTTTCTCTTCACATAAGTGTGTCCTGTGCTCTCATTGCCTTTCTCATAGTAGCTCTTTGCTCATCTATCAAAATTATAATATAATTTTATGCCTCACTGGTTCTCATGCTCCTGTTTGATCAAACAGAGTATACTACCGCACGTCAACCACTGATGGATTGTTGCTATAGCAGCACTTCTGCAAATGGGAGGGCTACGGGATTAAAGATGTGTTTATGTTGTAGCAAAAGTACAGGGCTCTCCTCGGTGTCTGGACTTTTATTTGAAGCCTAATTTACGATGGCATTAAGTACTATATGGTATTTATTTTGTTGTTGTCTTTCATTTACACTCATTCAGTAGATAAGAAAATGCATTCTTATGAAACTTCTGTCATATTAAAAGTAAATTCTTTAAAACATCAACTGTTAAACAGGTATAATAAACACTTCTATTATGTTTTATTTAGTCAGATTTAATATATTCTAATCTTAAATGTTGTGTTGAGTGAAAAACCATCATAATGGAAACAAAGATATGAAAACATCAATTTTAGTGTGTAACTACTCTATATAATTTGTTCTACTTGGTGAATTGAGTTGCTGACATTAAATAACTTTTTCAGTCATTTTCAAATTTATTGAATTTGACTGTAAATAAAAAAGCTTATATTTGTTGTTTGTTGACTTATACTGTTTGTACCAAATAATAAGAAACAAGTACTTTTCTTCAATTTATTAAAATACATTTTATTGCTTATAGGTCACATGCATTGAGACACAAACTATAATGATATCCTATTTTTAAAACAAAGGCATTAAAAAGACATTTAAGCCCATTTTACAATAGAGCTTCTCTAATTCGGCCATTTGCTTCCACTGGCCAAATGGAGCCGGTGCAAAAAGGGCTTTGCAAACCTTTTAGAGCTGCAACATTTTTAACTGTTCTGGGAAGGCTTTTTATGACAAAGGTGCCCAGGTGGGTTGATGTCAGGGTTCTATGCAGGCCAGTCCAGTTCTTCCACACCAAACTCTCTCATTGATTTCTTTACTGAGCTTGAGCACTAGCTTGTAATCTTGTTGGAACAGATCAGGTTATCCTCCAGCTGTTCCCAAAGAGTTACAGACATTTAATTGTCAACAATATCATGGTATGCTGCAGTAGTAACAGCCAAACTTCTGGCAACTGCCAAACCAAGATCTGTCCATTATATTGCCTAATAGGGAGACAAGATTTATCTCTCCAGAGAAAACATCTCCACTACTCTTGGGTATGGTAGCGGCTCCTTTTACACTTCTGTATCTGTGCTTGGCACCTGGTGATTTAAAGCTTTAAATCAGCTTCTTGGATATGGAAAACCCATTCCACAGAGTCCCTCCACCACTCCCCATTAAACTGTGCTAACGGCGTGTAAAGTTTTATATAGAGGTCTACAGCTGATAACTCACACAACACAAAGTTAGTGACCTCTGCTCACTGTGCACTTCGGCATCCACTAAGCCTGCTATGTGATTTTCTGTACATTTCATTGTTGACTTGGTGTCATTCCCAGTCACTTCCACTCATGTTACAAAAGAGTTGACTGTGGAACATTGAGTACTGAGGAAATGTCAGGGATGGACAGTACCATGCTGGAATTCACTGAGCTCTTCAGAGAGACTCATATTTTAATACATGTTTGTATAAAAAGTCTGCATACCTAGGGGGTTAATTCTGTACACCTGTGACCATGGAAGTGACCTGAATTCAATTATTTGGAAGATTGACCCAAAGCTGCAGTACGGTGCATGTTAGCAATGCTTTAAGTGGGAAAAAAAATAAGTTATCCCCTTACTGAAACACATATATGGGACAGAAACATGGTTAATATATTGTTTTATTTTAATTTTATATATATGTGTCCTGTCTGGCAGTGTAACATTAAGAATTGCTGTCAGGTTGGGTTTGAACAGCCCCCTCTCCTGGGACATTTCAGGTCTCCTCTAAGTGTGGAGCCAGTCCCCCCACCCCTATCCAGCTCTCCTGGTGACTTGGGCCGCGGGTGCATTGGTGGTCCTTGGTGACCAGGGCTGGGTGCTCACTCTAGGCGGCTGCTTCGCTGGGCCTGGGCACCTCTGGACCTCGGGTCTCTGGGCCCATGGCTGGATCTGCTCCGGCGTAGTTGGCTGCTGGCGGAGCCCATGAGCCTATGAGCTGGTCCCAATGGCTTCCGGGGGCTTCGGCATTGTGGCAGTTGGGGGTATTCTTGGGGCTCATCTCTGCTCTTCCCTGGGATGGGGGAGGCAGTTTGCTGGCCCCTCTTGGGCACCTCTGGTCAGATCCCTTTGGACATCTGGGGTTCTAGTTCACCTGGCATCTGCCAGAAGGGGGGGGGGGTGGTCTTTTTGCTCCTCACAAACGCTATTGAGCATTTTCTTATGGACAAACCTTACAAACATTGGATGCTTGGATTTAGGTACTTCTAGATTCACGTCTATACAGTAAACTATTATTATCTTTGGCTCTTGCCTTACACATTTTGTATGGAATAATTCTGTATATTCTTTAGTGACAGTATCAAGGCATTGGTGTCTGTACTTGTAATACCTTATTGTTGGTTTTGCTGGTCTTTTTATAACTCTCTTGGCAGGTGTAGAAGCAGACTCAGAGGGTGTTATATTGCTCTCTCCCTTTCCGCTCTTCAATTTTTTTAACCTTTCATGTTAAAATCCACTAAAATACTCCTGTGGAAAAGTGTGTAACCATTGTAATGTAGTTTTATTTTACTATGAGCTAGTATTAGAAAAGCTTTTTAGCTCAGAGTTTTAATTTATATTATGAATGTCTAAATCCAGAAGCACGTTAAGCTGCTATGTGTTACAATCACAAAAGCTTTAACAAAAAATATGTTCTTTACTCTCGGTAATCTAGTTTTATCAAAAATTAAGAAGGCGTTAAAATGTTTTATTTGTTTTGTCTGGTAGTGAAGGGGGAAAAAGAGTGTGTCCCTCACGGAGATTAAAATCACTTATCGGCACTTACAAAATTGAAATTACCCTGCCTCGCAAATCGCTTTAAATGTAGTCTTTGTAATCTGTGTTTTAATTATCACACATCATTTTTAGTGAAAGAAATTTAGGCCCCTTTAATTATTACAGACAGATCTTTTTATTTTGTTAATCCAGAAATTAATCAGAACAATGTACTGCGGTTAATGACCTGTGGCCTACTGAAAAGATAGCCCACAGGTTATCTGTTGAGCCTTTCATAAAGGTGATCAGAAAAGATCAATAGAAATTTGACATGAAAGCTATGTTTTTTTTAGCTTATCTAAATAGTGGCGTGCTAAGTCATTTTCCAGGAATGTTATTCCTGTCGAAACTTAACTCATATTGCCTATTTTCACTTTTCCAATTAAATTTGCCCTTTACAGTGATGTTGACAAGGAAATGCAATTACTATAACCAAACATGTAGACACAAAATATCACACACGGTGTACTCTATGTATCCATAAGCAAAGGTCATGCATTTTATTTTCATATTTCATAGTCCATATTCTTCTGTATTTGGATTGTGAACCGTCTCCTGTTTAGTTGTTCGTTTTTGGGTCAGAAATATTTAAGACACGGGCAGTGCTTTGGTGGTGCAGCGGTTAGTGTGCATGACCTATGTATGGAGGCCTTAGTCCTCGACGCGGCTGACCCAGGTTTGACTCTGACCGGTGGTCCTTTGCCGCATGTCTCTCCTCCTTTCCTGTCAGCCCACTATAAGAAAAACGAGGCACTAGTGCCATAAACCTAAAAATATACATATATTTAAGACACGTAATCTTAACATATTAGGTGAACAATTTTTGTGAGCTAGTAAGAACCCTTTTTGTTTCTTTAATTATTCAATCGGCACCAGGGCTTTATCCCTTGGTTATCTTGCATCAACATTCCTAGTTCATATCCCCCCACATGCACATTTAAGTCAAACATTTCCGGTTTGTCACTGTTGCTCTAACCCAAGTCCTATCCTGGCCTCTGGCAAGGAAAGAATCTTCTTATTTCCACATGGCTGCCATATCTGTGCTTTAGTTTGAACATGCACCCCTTTGGCTTTAACCTAAGTCTTGAGCGGTATGTGTCCTGTTTTTCCACTAGAACTCTTCAGCTACCTTTAGATTACAAGCCTATGTCCCATCGTAGGACAATGTCCCTCGGCCTTTCCCCAGGTCATCTAGGGTATGTGGAGTAAGAATTTGTGAGGAACGGTTTTGTGGTGGTCACATGGGAGCCTGCTGAGGCGCTGCTCCATTTAGCCCCAGACCCTTGGGTCGCCCTGCCACACACCACTGCGTCACGTCTTCCTGCCAGGCATTAAAGAAATGGATATGATGTCATGGATGAGCAGCCACAGATGACAGTGGTCTAAACATAACGCACAGGGAAATAAATATAGTCACAAACACAGAAGGAAGGTCAGAAGGGACAGTAAAGTGGAAGACCTAAAGAAGAAAAGTATGGAGCTTGGGAAATACGTAACGCTAAAACCTGAATTATACATCAAACATCGGAGCTAACTTGAACATCTACCCTCAGCCCTACTTCAGATTCGTAATTCTTGCTTTCTAAAGATATATTGCCGGTATCTTTTTTTAACAGTGTTGTACATCCGGAGTAATTTATGTTGTAGCATATGTGACTTTTCCTCTGTTCTTCATAGCCACAGTGGTTTGAAGAGAATTCACAGATCAAATGCAGCCTCTCATCATGTCTGCCTCCGCTGCCTCTTCCACTGCCCTCTCTTTGTGCTCGTCTCTCCCTGTCAGATCTTCCTATTTTATTTATATCTTGCAACATTTTTTCTGACCTACTTGAGCACCAAATAGCTGTCAAGACCTAGAACCATAGGAATCAGAGGGGATCATAGAAATGCATATTTTTGCAATTTTTTTTTTAAAGGGACTGCAAAAATATGCGCTGCAGCGTCTCTGCTCAGTTTCTTTTAAAGTATTATGTATAACGGTCAACTGGGACATGTCAGATCTGTAAAATTTTCATTATTATATATATATAAAATTAAATATAATTATCATTGAACAATATCCTGGAAATTATTTAAACTTAGGTGGCCCTCCTCAAGTATTGATCATACAATCCACATCTTCAAAAACTTTTCCTATAAATCAGGACAAGGTTAATATATATTTATCTATACCATTTCATAAGCTGTTTTATTCTTAGAAAACATCTAGTAACTGCAAAAAACTCAAATGTGATATACGTAAATTATTTTGTTGCCTCACATGCAAGCAAGTTAATATAGTAACAGAGCTCTCAAGCGTCACACTATGAGCCTGAGAGACACACATTTTCCCGACTTCACACACCATACATGACATTCCTCACGCTGAAAAACAAAGCTAATAACGAATGGACTGTGTGTGATCCGTCCACTGTGTTGTCCTTTCAGAGCTCAGTCTAAGCCCTGTCTTCTCTGCCTTTTTCACAGCTTGGTGAGCATCTGTAGTTTGTGCTTCTCTAAGTGAACACCTTATAGAACTTGAGAGCTCTGCAGTAACGAAGTTTAGAGTTCATTTGCTGCTCAATCAGTTTCAATCTGATCAAATCGGCCATACATTTCAGCTTCTCAGGAAGTGTTGTCGGTGCATTCAACTTTTTGAGCATTATGTGTTGTTGTGTCTGTGTGTTACGTGTGAATCTGTGTGAAATATTCTTAACAGAATTTCATTATGGTTAAATGATGAGAACAGAGATTCTTGATCTCCCTGTTAGAACTATGTATTTGAACTAGTTGCTACTAAGGGTCAGACTAAATATGTTGTTACCAGCTTGTATTGCCAATATAAGCCAACATGAGCTAAAACAACAACAGCAAATAAATCCAACTGGCTCGTATCTGATGAGGATTTCTGAGATATTGGTAACATCAGCGTCAACATCATCGACATATTGTCACACATGTGAAGGATGTTGATTGTTTATATGTTGTCATACCCAGACAATGTGTACTGCAAAAAAGGAGTTATTTTTGTCTTACTCTTAGAAAAAAAAACTTTCCAATGTTAAAGATTAACAACCTATAAACAATTATCTGCTCCCAAATTTGTGGAAAAAGTTTGGGAATGTCCCAAACTTGTGACTGCACACCAGTGCTCAAAGGAATGTCAAAAAATATAGTGTTAGGTGAATAAGGTGTGGAAGAACCTTTCTGGCCTACAAAATTTCCTAACCTCAACCCTTTAGAGCATAGACTGCAAACGAGGCCTTCTCATTCAACATCAGGCTATAGCCTCATCAATGCTCTCCTTGAAGAATGGTCTGAAAATCCCATGAAAACAGTGCTACTCTTTCTAAAAAGTCTCCCCGGAACAATTGGAACTGTAGCACGAAAGGGTGGTTTGCCATTATATTAAAGCCCAATGGATTGAATGAACACTTTGGCGATATACGGAGTGGTGGTCTAGTGATTAGAACAGGGCACTTGCGTCTTGGGAAGGACTCAAGTTACCTGGTTTGAATCCCACAAACTGCCACTCTGGCAAGACCCTTAGCCCTATAATACTTATTGGGCGCCACACAGTGGTAGCCCACTGCTCCCAGAGAGGAATGGGTGTAATGCAAAGAATAAATCCCCCCCAGTAGTGACACAAGTCACACTTTGCTCAACATTTCTGAACAAAAGAGTAGTGAAGCTTTTAGCAGTTTCTCTCATGACCACTGCGATATCATCTGTTCCACTCAGACCTACACAAGGTTAAACTCTCAGAGGAGCCTCGTACTTCTCTGCTTGTGTTTGTCTCATCCTTATGTCCTGTGTGAAGTGGAGAGGAAAGTGTTTTGCTCACAGCCCAAACCTCTCAACACTACACTGACTTTTCTCCTGGGAATGGGCCTGGACAAGAGGGAAGGAAAACAACTGTGGAAACCAATGGAAAGGCAGAGAGGGGTGAGGATGAGACAAACCGAAGGATAGTGGGAGACAGGAACAAATATCAAGGCTTGTGGGGGATTAAATAAGCCGAGCGATAAAAAGCAGTGGGAGAGAGTGGAAGTTGGGAGAGTACAAAGATCTAGTGATACTAAAAGATATAGAGCAAAGAGAAAGCACAAAGAGACTACGGAGCAAAAGGGGATTATTGTCTTTGAGGTTTTTTGAGCAGCCTCTCAGGCAGAATACAGGTCTATCAGGCCAGAGAGAAAACACATACTTTAATATAAATATTAGTCTTGTGATTTCTGGATGTCTTTTTCCAATAATCTTTTTCAAAAACCTAGCTCAAATGGCACTTGGGAGAACTCATTCTCAGATGCAATGTTTGAAACAGTTTGCAGAAGAATTTGGGTTTTATTCTCGCAAAAAAAAAAAACTGCTTCAAGTACACAACCCTTGTACTGTTTGGGGCCATCCCATCATGATATGTTTGTTGTGTTCTGTTGGAAATATTTCCTCAGTAGTGAATCAGCTTGAGGGTGAGCAGGTCCATCAACAGACCACAGGCAATGCACGTCCTTGAGACAGGAGAGATAGAAAACCAAAAGATTCCCTCTGATAAGTCAAGCACAATATGTAGTGTTCCCCTAGGAAGGTTTTATTTCATGCTGTAAAGAAAAAAGTATGGGAGCTAAAACCAGTGTCCTAATCAATAGATAATTCAAAATTTTCCATTGCACGATAACAAAAGTGAGAAATCATCATCTGTCATTCTTTGTGGTGGAGTTGTTCCCGGGCAAAGATGAAATAAAGTTAGTCTCATATTGAAGGTGAGTATTTATTAAGGAAATGCACAAAAAGCCTATGAGCTAGCAAGATGGAATGAAGAGCAACTGATGAGAATATAATACAACAGTAAACAGGAGTGCCACTGAAGGGAAACTAGCATGGATATTAACAGAAGAAACTGACAAAGTGGGAGGAAAATGGACTGACTTATAACTGCTGGTGAGGTGATTAGTGACATGGGAAGCAGATGATTGTGATTAACAGAATGCTGTGCAGCTGAGTGGGAACCTGAACTGAGGAGCTGAGGTTAAATGATTATTTTTGACATGTTTAGAACCCTTTCTATTTGTTTCTGTGTTAATGAATCGAACTGAACCAAATAAAACACAAGGACAAACTGATCATGCCATAGTCCTTTTGGGAGTTTAAAAAATTAAGCTTTTTTCCCCGATTAATTTATTTCTTTATCATGAGAATATTAGGTTGTTCTCCCAAAATAACAATATTTATAGTGGTGAATTTTCATTCACCACTATAAAACCTCTTGTAATTTTTTTTTTTTTTTTTTAGCCAAACCATATTCTGTTAATGCAGTACATCTAAGTGTTTAACAATATGAAAAATGATTAAGGTGAGTAAGGGAAATATTTAGGAATGAGTTCAGCTCCAATGGCTCCAAAATTTGAGGTATAGCAAAGCAGTTTGACAAAGAAAATTAGTTGAAGACTACATTAAGCATGCATTTGGCTGGAGTGATTAGATAAGAATAAAACTGAAACAATAACGTTCCACTTAGAACTGTCTCTCGCAAACATAGCCTATACAGTCACTGTATGGCATCTATAACAAACTGTACATTATTTTGTGTTTACTGCAGCTCATTACTGTGACATTAAAAGCTGCTACCAATTTATTATTCAAGGTTTACCTGCATTATGTGGTACGTTTAGAAGCATGTCCATTGTTATAAAATGAGGTAGAAATACAAGCCTCAAATAAACTTCCACGTGTTCACATTTCTTACAAATGCGCCTTTGCTGTGAGAATATTTTACCCCTTTAAGGTGTGTTACTGCTTGTTCCATAATTCTAATTGTGTAATCACATCCCTAAACATGGGCTTGTGCAGACGTAAGAGACATACTTTGTCTCCTACATCCCCCATGTGAACCCTTTGGGTTTGTCTATGTAGAGCACCAAATGAGATCATGTCTCATGTGGAAGGGATAAGCCTCAGATAAGAGAGTGACAATGAATTTCAGGAGAGGGTGCCGAAATGGGTTTGTGATAGGCTGAAAATAGGCTGCATTTTTTCCATTACAGGGTAGTGAACAGCAAAATTTTATAGTAAAAAAGTGCATTTTGTCATTCTAAATAATTGCATGGCAAATTTGCCAATACAGACTGCAGATTAAACTACCCACTTATTATGAAAATCCTGATAAGAAAATTTCTGATCTATTTGGATCAGTTCTTTATTTAGCTATTTCTATTATCTAATTTGTCAGGATATATACAATTGCTTGTGCCTTAGATTTGTCACACTTCAAAACAAATATGTACAATATTTTCCATAATCATTTTACCTTTTTGCAGTTTCTTGATCCTACTTTTAAGGTCTTTAAACATTTTTAGGGCAACTTTCAGTAAATATTTATTTTATAAGTTGTCAAATATACCAGTGGTCTAAATGTCGTAATGTTTTGGTTGCTAAACACTTTTAACCAGATCTATCCTTCTCTTGAGATAACAACATTTAGAAAAGTATCATAGAGACTTGTTTTGCAGTATCTATCAGTAATAAGTGGACTGAAAATGATGATAAACTTGGATTCCTTGCTTGCATCTCTGGGGAGCCTGGATCAAAATAGCCAGAAATGAGTTAATTTCTTTGCACTGCATTTGGAATGAAATCTGAATTTAGAGTAAGAGCACTTCTGACCTTTTCCTGGTGCACTACATGATATGTGGACTTAAAACTCCAGTGTTTATCTTTGCATATAGACGTGCTTGTGCGCATGCCCGCTTCCTGCTTACAACAATATGCATATAACTGAGTGTGTCTGTATAGTCGCGCAAACATTTCCCAGAGAACATATGCTCATTTTAATTTGCATCTTTGTGCAGTGTGTGTGTAGCAGTACAGAGCATGCAAGAGGACAATGTTCGTCATGATGTAATAGATAACTAATCTGCCCCATATGTAAATGCTCGACTGCTATTCAAGCAACATGCAGATGGATTTTAGAGCTTAGGTTTTTGGCAGGATGGTGATTTAGGAAGGAATATCTGAGAAGATATTCTGTCAAGCATTTCAGTGATTAATATTGTTCATTGTCTCTGAAAAATGTTCTCTCATTGCTGAGGACATTTTGGCAGCTGTTTAGATTAAATTGTAGTTATCAGCAAAGGTTTTATGATAATATGTTAGAGGTTCAAATAAGTATCAAAATGTGTCAACAAACAGGATTAAACAAGAATTTGTTTTTTAAATAAATTGTGCTTTTGAAATGTTTCTTAAAGTTGAATGCATGCGTTCAATATTCAATAATAAAAATACATTATGTATAAATATATATATATATATATATATATATATATATATATATATATATATATATATATACATGCTGAAGATCATAGTGAGCAGATATATTAATACATTTCTTCTGTTGTTTTTTTCTCTATAGATCCCTCCAAGGTTCCATGCTGCCCTTGAGTCATACTGACAGCAAGTCTTCAAAGAGAGAATGAAGACCTGTTGCTTCCCTTCAAATTGTACTTCAAGAAAATATGACATATTGTGGATCTGCTGCTAATCACCACGATGCTGAGACGGGCATTGTAAATCCTTCACTCCATCTTCAGTTCCTAACCCAGGCCCATCTCTTTTCGAAGTGTTCCCTGGTTTTCCTTTTCCTGCAAGAAAATTCTCCTACATCTTTACCCTGATTGCAGTCTTTACAGTGCTTTTTTTTTTTTTTTTTTTTTTTTTTTTACATCATGCAGCGTGCTTCCCCCATTTCTGTTCTCCTCCCTCTTACACTTTCTTCCCTCTTGTTCTTTTCCTGTTTTCCCAACACAGCCAACGGGGACTGCTGGCTTATTGAAGGAGACAAAGGCTATGTTTGGCTAGCTATATGCAGTCAGAACCAGCCTCCCTATGAGACTATCCCCCAGCATATAAACAACACAGTCCATGACTTGAGACTAAATGAAAACAAGCTGAAAGCTGTGCTTTTCAGTTCCATGTACCGCTTCACGAACTTGACAGACCTCAACTTAACCAAGAATGAAATCAACTATATTGAGGATGGCGCCTTTGCTGGACAAGCCAATTTACAGGTGATTAGAAATTTTTGCTTAAAAGAAAAGAGTATTATTTGGTCAAACAGAATAAGATATTTGGAATTTTCCCAAAAAAAGTCTATATTGAACATGTGTAGAAATCAAAGTTGAAGTACCATGTTGATTTACTTAATGTTTTTTTAAATAGAATAAAAAAAATTAAAAGCAATATGACCAATTCTCAGTAGTGTGAGCTAAACCCAATTGTATCATCTAAGGTGCAAATTATTATTAGTCCTATGAGTTTAGATCTGTACTTTTAAAAAATTAGGAAACTATCATAATAATGTTTGGTTTTTCTCTCAGGTTCTTCAACTGGGTTACAACAAGTTGACGAATATCACTGAGGGCATGATGAGAGGGCTTGGCCGGATGCAGTGCCTCTTCTTACAGCACAACCTCATTGAAGTTGTTGCAAGCAATGCATTCTGGGAGTGTCCAAGCCTCAGCAGTATCGACCTGTCGTCCAACAAACTCGCCCGCATCGACCCATCCACATTCACAGTTCTCAGTCGCTTGATGGTATGTGAACTGGCTGCAAATCCATTCCATTGTGGTTGCGATCTCCTTGGCTTCTTGTTCTGGTTGGAGTCCTTCAACAACGTGTCACACACTTATGACCGCCTCCAGTGTGAAACACCCAGGGAAATGTTTGGCTACCCTTTACTGAGTCCTTTTGCTTCAAGTCACGCTGGCCGCAATGCCAAAAACATTTTGTACCATCGTTGCAGAGATGGTGTGATGATTCCAGGAATGACATCCCTACCACCAGACCTTGATGGTCCTTCTGGAATCGGACCAGAGATGTTTGGTGGTGTTGGGCCATACTACCAGCCCACCACCTCTTCTTCATCTACAGATGACAGCTTGAGCCCAAGCATTAAGCTCCATCATGTTTCTTCGTCATCAGCCTCTGTCATTATAAAGATTCCAAGACCGTACAGCAAAATGTATATTCTTACACAGTACAACAACACACTGGTGTCTGATGTCACCAATTTGAAATTGACTATACAAAAGATAACTCTTGACAAGCTTAGGCCAAACAATAATTACACCTTCTGCGTGGGCTCTATCCGTAACTCTCAACGTTATAACCACACCTGTCTCCAGTTTACCACTCGAGGCCAAAGTCGGGATGAGCTCCCCACCCCCTCAACCACTACTCACTACATAATGACCATTGTGGGCTGCCTTTTTGGCATGCTGATTGTTATAGGAATTGTCTACTACTGTCTTCGTAAAAAACGGATGCACGACGAGAAGAAAAAGTCCATCTCTGTCAAAAAAACTATACTTGAAATGCGTTATGGGCCAGAGGTGGCGGCAGCAGTGGCAAATGATCCATCAGCAGTCCAAAAGCTTCAGGAGCAGTCCAGGGAGCATCACCAATATCAGCATCACCATGGCGGAAAACTGTCCACATCCTCAAGCTCTGGACTTCTACACTCAGCAAACACTACCTCCTCACGGCTTTCCTCTATCCCACAAGTAGAAAAGATGGCCTCTGCTTTCTCTGAGGCCATGGCTACAAGTAAAGGAAACTATATGGATGTGAGAACTGGAGGGGCAGGAATGGAAAGAGTGGGGGATGGTAGTCATGGCGGGAGAAGGGGGGACGACCTGAGGGATGATGACGGAACTGATCTTGGCGATGATTCGGACGATGATGGACACGGTTCTGCCTCAGAGATCTCCACTATTGCCATGGAGGTGGACAAAGTTAACCAAATCATTAACAACTGCATCGATGCCCTTAAACTTGATGCAGCAGCAGTTGCTGCTTCAGGCACCTCTACTAACCACCCAGCTTCTTCCAATCCCACCTCCCCACCGCCCACCAGTACGTCCTCTGTCACTCGTGGCCTAATCCCAGGAGGCACAGAGACATGTCAGGTCATTGCTCCAAACAAATTACCACCTCCTCCACCCCTTCCTGCATTAAACACCCCTCTCTCCGAACGACCAGGGATCAGTGGTGGGGGCTTTGTTGTTACTCCCCCATACAGGCACCCTCCCCCAGCCACAGCTGCACGTCCCATTCAGCGCCAAATGAGTGCAGATGCAGCTGTTGTTATGGCAAATGCTATCAAGAAACAAAGCAGTACCACATCGTGTGGCTCCACTGGTCGAGACAGGGATCGAGGAGGATCACGAGTGTATAGTCTGGATGTTCCTGAACCAAGAAGCCCAGATGCCTGTAACCAACAACAGCCACAGTACCCAGACCGAGCCAGTCCTGTGGGATGTGGGGAGCCGCTGGAGAGACTGCCTTTAGTAGGGAGTGGGAGTTGCGGGGGAGGGGGTGGTGGTGGTTGCGACAGTGGTGGTGTTGGTGCTCAACATCAGGACAGCCAGAAGTCACATCATTACCATCAGCAACAACAGATACAGCAACAGCAGCAGCTGGAGGTGCAGCAGGACTACCACTGCTCGGAGCACCGCCACTCTGTCCCAGCTCTCTACTACCAAGGGTCCCACCATGGCTCCCCAGCCCAGCGAGTTTCTTTTCTAAAACCCCTAACGCGATCCCGCAGGGACGCAGCTTCCTATTCCCAGCTTTCCCCTGCCCGCCAACACTCCAGTTACTCTGGATACTCTTCTAGCCCAGAGTACTCATCAGAGAGCTCGCTACGTATCTGGGAGCGGTTTCGTCCTTACCGAAAAGGGCCTCGTGACGAGGCCTGCTACGTGACAGCTGGAAATGCCCTTCGAAAAAAGGTGCAGTTTGCTAAAGGCGAGGACCTGCATGACATCCTTGATTATTGGAAGGGTGTCTCTGCACAGCAGAAGTTGTAACATGGGACAAAACATAAGTTGAGTTGGAAAAGGAATTGGAATTTTAGTACTTTTTATCCCGATAAGCCCATGGGCTAGAGAAACCATTTGAAGTTTATTCAGAGGAAAAATATAGGACAAATTTTCCTTGTGGGCTTATTTTTTTTCTTTTTTTGGCATGCTAGCTGTATAGGATATTGTGCTACAAGCAAGTACGGTGAAACTGTGCCTGGGAATTTGACATTCATTACAGTGTTTTTTTAACATTTCATTGTAGCATTTTTTTCTATCTTACTTGTGCTTTTCATTTATTATACAGGGAACAAATGCCAATTGTGTAATTTAGTACTCTTTGAAGTGATCATGTTTTGTGATCCTATGGACCATTTTTTATCAGTGCCATGTCTCATCTCAAGCTCTGAGGTTGTTTGATCCTAGATGTTTCTTGTTGTGTATTGGATTTTCTCTCCATTTCAACATCTAAAATATAGTATGATTTGGACAACATAGGTGATTTGGACAAGGCGGGTTTTTACCTGCTTTAAAACAGGCCAAGGTAAAAATATTTCACCAACAATCTGCACACTGCAGTATTGTACCTTATTCTCTTTTAAAAACATTTTTTACATTGAAAGAAAGTGATCATTTGCACACAAAAGCTCAGTTAAAGCAATCAGGTCAAAACTATCTACTAAGTTTTTCTAAAAGTGGTGGGAGATAAGGAGAAGTAGTGGTTTAATTTAAAGTTTTAACAAGTTTCCAGGTAACACTTTTACATGGTTTACTGGGTAAAGTTATTACAAAACAAACTCTCCAAAACACAGTGTTGTAAAAATAATATTATGATTACTTATCAGTACTAGAATGATTCTTTAGTTGATACTAGGGGTGTGACAGTACATCCAGCTCACAAAGCGATCCAGAATGGTGGGTACTTGAGAACAAGATGAGATCAGATTTTACTAATATTTCTGGCAAAACTAAGATTTATATTTTTTCACAAATAATGTAAAGATTTCAGAAATCACAGATTGTGTTTTCAAAAAGCTTTAACCAATGAAGAGTAACTGATCCAAGTTTCATCTGATAAAAGTTTAATGTTTCTGTCATTACAAGGCGGGGCTTATGCCAAACAAGGACAGAAAATGCTTCCTTTTTATGTTTTCACTAGTACAGTAAACATCTACCTTGTTCACTGTGCTTTTCCACTTTATGTTTGAGGAGTGTAAGCATTTTAGTTTCCGAGCCAGAGAGGATTCCAATTCATTACAGAGTCATCAGAAAATGTTAAATTTTTCAGTTATATTGCCCTATAATTTCACACCGATAGGAAGGAAGTTTCGAGCCAAATGCCAGTTTTAGCATCTTTAGCAGAGATGGGTAACTTTTCTGCCAGGTATTCAACGTGCTGCCAGATAAATGGCTTAACTGTGGCTTTTGTTTGACCTTGTGTTAGCCTGCCAGGATGGCAGGAAGATTGTAAGGAGGCACTGTCAACACAACAGAGCTACTGAAGAATGCTGCTTTTTCTTGCTTCAAAATGAGAGTCTCAAACAAAGATATCACAAGGTGTCAAGCTTGAAGCATTTACCTTTGTTCCCAGGGCTTATAATAACAGCTTAGACTTACTTCACCCTGGAAGCAATTGGATTTAGCTTTGTGAGACAGACTTTGAGGCATTTTTATATCCTTGGATCCCGTGCCTCAAGCTTCTTTGTTACACCCCTAGTTGATACCCACCTAAGGTTGTTCAACATTAAATTTGAGGTTCAAATTAATTCACGGATGAGTTTGAATATCTCCCTTAAAATCTCTCTCTCTCTCTCTCTCTCTCTCTCTCTCTCTCTCTCTCTCTCTCTCTCTCTATATATATATATATATATATATATATATATATATATATATATATATATATATATATATATATATATATATATATATATATAATATGGTACACTGAACAAAAATAGTAAAGTCACATGAGAGTGAAAGAAATGCAATCAAAAAAATATGAACAATATTTGTGAGTATAAAATGAATGTCCATAGGCCATACACTTGTTATGTGGAGATCACTATTTAATATGAGCATGACAGTACATTCCAAATCCTTTCTCAAACATTAAAAGTGAAAGAGGCACAGTAGGAAAGGGAGCTTATGATTACTGCCAATGTGTCTGCTCTGTTTTGGAAACAATTGCTATTGTTGTCTATAAATGATAACCTAATTAATCAATTTGTGACGGGCATGTCCTCTTGCACTTTAAGCCTCATAATTGTGTATGTGTAGCTGTGTGGTACACAGTGGTCATTGTAAGCAGGTGTCGGCATGTCTTGAAAGATAATATTTTATATGCCCAAACAGGCTTAAATTTATACCTATTATTCTTTATCCCTGTGGCTGGTTGTCTGAGTCTTAACAACAATAGATTATTAATGGCATGTACAAATGTACAGATGTCATAAAAGTTTATGGTATTTTCTCACACTTTGGACCTTGCAATACTGCAATGGTCCACAAGTGTACCGTGCTTTTCTTGGGAACACTGAAATCAAACAAATCTAAGGACCTTTCACACATTTTCTGATAAATTTACACTTGCCATGATCTGCAATTTATGTCACTGCCCATTGCCTAGTTCTCCAACCCAAAAAAATTTAAAAATTTAATGAGCTGGCATCTTTTAACCATTCTTCTAGGGTTCTCTTTTTACTGACTTTCCACCTGTCCTGCTCCCTCAGGTCCAGTGGCATGATAGTATGAGGGGAAGTAGTGATCTGTAATGCAGCCATATATTAAAAGTATTTTCTATATTGTTTTTTTTTTATTGTTACTTTTGCAGTTGACCATTATACTTATTCTAGTGAGTAAATTCAAGGTGAACAGGAAATATGCAAAAGAATGCCCATGTTTCTCAGTACTGGTCCATGTATCTTATCATTATCTTTTATTTTCTTAAACAGTGGTTACTTTATGCTTTTTGATCCATTTTAATATATTGAGGTGGTAAGAAGTGGTGTTTATTTGAAATTCAGTGTTCAGATGTGAGAGGTGGATCTACCAAAATAAAATGAAGGTTTTAACTGTGGCTTTGTGGTGCTGGAATATTTGGGATGCTCCATCCCATCCACCACATTTCTAGAATAGACTATCATTTTGTAAGCATGGCAGTGTTTCAGATTGTGTTGCTTTCCAATCATCTCAAGTAACAAACTGTTTCAATGAACACAAAAGACTTTCATCAAATCCTGGGATTATTACTTGCTCTGTTTCTGATGGTGTTTTCGGAGCATTTAATCAAACAGAGGGAACTGGGTGCATTCAAGTCATCGCAGTCTCAACTGCCATAACGAGTTTACAGAAATTCAGGATTCTGACGGTGGCCTCATCTCAGCAGCTCTACATGTTCACTTTAGAAAATATACAAAAATGTGACAGAAAATGCGGTTTGTGACTATTTTCATGAATAATACATAAAATACATAAGAGATACATGCATTTTCTGGAAACAGACTTTCAGATGTGAGATGTTTCAACTGCTCTTCTGCTCAGACGGTATTAAAAATGTAGCTTGAACAGACAGTGAACCAATGCAAGTCAAATTTCAATGTTGGGGTAAGAGGTTTTTTTTCAGTAAATCAGAGGCAGTTGTTTGATCAGTCTTAAAAAAAACTGCAAGATAAAGCAATTTTCAAATAGCATGACTGAGATAACATGGCAACAGAACTATGACAGATAGAGTCTCAAAGAGGCTGACAGATATTTTTCAGAGTATATTGGTTTGGACACATTTTAGGATTTTACGCCAAGGTTGTTCTGGAGCTTAACTATGGCCAGTGCTGGATCCAGTTCTTAACTCTCGCTGGGAAAACATTTTTTTTTTGTTCTCCATACCCAGAGAATCAGCCCAGAGTCACACATTATGTCACTAAAACTCTCTCTTCTAGTGAACGTTTAACTCTTCCTCCTTATGTGTTCTGAAATTCTGTACTGGATTAAAGATCAGGGAGTTTAGCTACAGAAGTTGTATAACTTTTATTATTATTATTATTATTTCTGCAAACAGATGCCATACTATAACCAGTTTAATTTATGAATCTTTTGTATCAGAGATGGTAGGATGGAACAGGAGATGGACAGATGGATTGAACGTAGTCTGCAGTAATGCAATTGTTGCACCAGTGTGTTGTGGGGAAGAGAGAGCTGTGCCAAAATGGAAAGCTCTCAATTTAATGTTCCCTGTATGTTCCAACTCTCACCTTTGGTCATGAGATATGGATCATGACCTGATACAAGTGGTTGAAATGAGCTCCATCTGGAGGGTGACTGGACTCAGCCTTAGAGACAGGATGAGGAGCTCTGTTATCCAAAGTAGAGCCGTTGCTTCTCTTCAGCAAAAGGAGTCAGTTGAAGTGGTTCAGGCATCTGATCGGGATGCTCTCTGGTTGCCTCACAGTTGAGATTTTCATGGAACCTCCAACTCAGATTGGCCCCTTTCAAAGTCCCAGAACATGCTGGAGATATAATCTATCCCGTATTGGCTGGGAATCCCCTCAGGATGCCCCAGAATTAGCTGGAGGATGTCACAGGGGAGACAAATGTCAGGAGTTCCCTCTTGGACTAGTTGTCCCTTTGACCTGATCTCAGATAAGCATAAGATGGATGGATAGATAATTGATTGACACCATTTTAAACAGTATACAGTTTGTGAATGCGTCACAGTCCTGACCAACCGATAAGTTTGATGAAAAGTATAAGTAAACATCGCACTCTCAACATTTTGACTGGTTGTTAATCGCACAACCCTAGCTTTTTTACCAAAGTTACTCTTTCAGCTCACCCAACAAAGATCTGGAGCAAAGATTGCAGCGGCTTTTCAGTGTCAGACTTGTTGACACCAGAATTGGTTTTGGTTGAACAAAACTGCCAACTACAAAATTCTAATCGGTGTATCATACCGAATTGTTTTGGGGATTATGCTTGGAGATTTCAAGAATGGCATCCAAAATTGGGACTTTATGAATTTCACTGTTCACACAGATATTTTCAGACGGCAGATTTTAAAATCTCAGTTTATAATATGAGTCATTGCGTCAGCAGTGAGGCCGTGTTGTCCCACATAGCCAGCAACAACAAGAAAGAAAAATCTCAGCCCACATTCTCGATGAACCCCCGGAGGGTGTCTTGCTCAGAGATGGATGGTCCTTTTGTAACGCCATCCCTCTTGTTTGTCTCGGAGCCGCAGGAAAGCGAGACGTGAAAAAGCCATCTACCGCACTATTAATGTTTAATCATTTTGTTAGAGACTGGCTTGGGTGGCGTCCGAACAAACAAACAGACACTTTTTTCAGTTCGAAAGTTGCTACTGTAACCCACTGATGCATTCTTGTACCAGTCTACGCAAAATTAAATTGGGGTGAATGTGTTAACGAGGCACCGCACTTTCACCCCATGTGGCTGATGCATAAAAACATATTTGAACTCAAAAATCCTCTTTACATTTCAGATTAATAAGAGAATGTGTCCACAAATTTAAATACATATTAGAGTGCTATATTTTTTTACATTTACCTTCCTTCGGCCTTCCCCCTGCCCACAAGAAATAAAAATTCACAGAGCGAGAGCAAATGATGGAAATGCAATATACAAATGTGAGTCAGAATGAGTCACTCCCTGACTAAACCAAAATGACTATTTTCCTGTAAGGCAGGTAATGTGCAAGGTCTTCAGAGAAAAGGGCATTGCGTTAGGATTTGGTTGAATGCAAGCAGACATTTGTAATAAAAAGATATGAAAGGATGGCTACACTAAAACTTACCCCTGCATGAATCAGTGCATCGCTTCAGATGAACTGTTGTAGACGAGCACACACACACACACACACACACACACACGTCTGAATGTTTGACAGAAAAGCATTGCAGGATTGTTTTGAACATGTTCCGAAAATGTAACTAAGAGCAGCTCTTTGGGGCTTCAAGCCAGGCAGCTTCATTTGCATTTGATGTTAATGCAGGTGCCAGCGGTGACAGTAGGATGCAAAGCCTTTCAGTTGGTATCCTTTAGACCTTTTCTCTAACAGTCTGTTAAGTCTATTAGCTTTCTGTGTGGGAAATTAGCCTGAGTGGATAATGTGCCATATTTGATTAGTGAAAAACTGTGTGTCTTTTTATAATAGCCACAAAAGGGCTTGTTGAGCAAAATTAAACACATCCCTCCTTGCGTAGGTTGCTCTGATGTGAAACGTTAACTGAAGAATCAAAAACATAATCACCGACCAGGCGAGCATTAAGAGGAGTTTTCCCGTGGGACTACACTCACCGGCCACTTTATTAGACACAGCTGGCTGGTACTGTGTTGAAGCCTAATTTGCCTTCATACCCACTTTCATATTTGATGGCACTTATTCAACAAACACCCCTTAGAGATTTCTGTATCGACATGATAGCATCACAGAGCCGTCACCTCCCATCCGTCGTGTATCTCCTGTTCCGCCACATCCCAAAGCTGTTCTAGCAGCTTGTTTATGGAACCTGTTTAAAATTATTTGAGCCTTGAGATACGGTGTATTATCCCGATAGAAGTTGCCATCAGTGCATGGGTACACTGATGTCATAAAGGGATGCACAGTGCAGCAGCAACAGTCATGACAGCTCTGGCTTAAAAACAATGCTCAGTTGGTACTAAGAGGCCTAAAGAGAGTCCAAAAAAAAAAACATAACACTACACCTCCTCTATCTTAAACAACTGGTGCCAGCAGGGAGAGATCAGTGCGTTTATGTTCCTTACACCAAAGTTTAACCATATCATCTGAAAGTGGAAATCGAGGTGAAAGATGGCAAATGGTTATTTGAGCTTTGGTTACCTTTTTATCGTCTTGGTCCAGTTTGTCTATTCTCATTTGATGTTTGACATCAAGAAAGCATTCTTGCAAATTCAGCTGCCTATAGTTATTATTTTTTTGTCTGTCAATGTAGAGGTGATGGTTTAAGCTTCAAGGCGGCCTTTAATCTGAATGATTCAAGCAACACCAATACAGAAAATAATTGAAAACACATAGTATAAAAATTATTTCCCAAAATGGGTGACACAAGAAAATTGTCAAAAAAAAAAGTTTATTAACAGCTTCTGAAGGAATGACCGGGATTCAAACCACTTCTCTGACTTCATATAACAGCCAGCTCTGCTATAGACCTAGACCTTACCTTAGCTTGGAAATGAAAAAAGAAAAAAAAAAGATTGGTTTTTAGTTGTTTGTTTTATTTATAGCCTCTGTAACAGTGCAACACCTAACAATTTTGTTGGCATCTCCATATTTTAAGAACTACAATATTGTTTTCTTCTGCTCAAGTCAGGCTAATGCTGCGTAACATTCGTTTGTCCTTCAGGATCCGTACAGACATCACCCCACTTCCCACACTAATGTATATTAGTGGTTTGAAATGGACCAAGTATGCCCGAAAATACTAAAACAAGAATATTAAAACCCAATTCATCCCCTAAGCATCCACCCACGTTAAACAATGCGATTTGACTGCATTAGCTTCATTGTGTTGGTGACACATAAGGACATTTCTGAGCAGAAGAGCATTCAGAAAAAGTGAGCTACAAGTCAAGCCATGGTTTGCCACCTCACTGGACCCAATTTCCAAAGGACTTAATCTGGAAATATCTGTGAATTTTGTATACAAGGTTAAAAAGAAAATAAGGTTAAAAAGGCTTTTATGGATGTTTTATACTCAGCCTGAATTTCTGATATGTCTGTGTGCTTCTCAGTTTTTAGTTAAATGTTTGTCTTTGTTTAATTGTTGGGGAGGACTGGGAGTGAAATCAAGGGACTGACTTTAAGTAATTGCAATGAAATATGTCATAATGGGGCTAAGAACAGAGAGAGCTTACCTTGGTGTACTACATAAAAGAAAAAGCTGTTATATTTGCATGATACCTGTATTTTTTGAGACACAAAAATGTAATGTTGTGTACAAAATGAGTGAACGCACATTGAAAAGAAAACTGAGGCGGAGATAGTTTCCTCAAGTACCTTTCATTGAACATCAAGGGTTTAGCTGTTCTCTTTCTCTGTCTGTATTTTGGTGTTTTATATGTACATTCTTGCCAACTGATTTTCATTTGGTGACCGTATGACATCCTGACGTCGCGGATACGCTACTCTTTTGTCCAGAGGCTGGGGAAGTTTACGCTGCACACCAGAGGGTATATTCACAACTGACGATTGCTTTCATCCATCTCCATACTAGTTTACGTGAAGATTAGTTTCTCACGGCAGATAGCAGCAGCTCGCTTTTAGGTTTGAGGCCATGTCACAGTGGGGCAATTTTCTCTCGTAATTCAGCCATTTTCTTGTGATTAAAAACATATCACCGCTTCAGAAAAATGCGACGAAGCGTTGTGAGCTCAAACACAGCAGATAGTGTAATGGTCTGAGCCTAATCTTAATCCATCAGTTTGAAGTCCCTGGTAAATTAATGCAGCATCAGCAGCTCCTCCCTGAGCTGCAGCGCTCTTGCTGTTAGCTAAATGACTGATTTTCATTCCGCTTCCTCTGGTCTCAGAACCTGCTGGCTCACTATCCAGCTAGCTATTGAATTCACCTTATGTCCTGCCACTTGTAAATCAGTCTTTTATCATCAGCCTTTTATGGGATACAGAGCGTGAATCAAATTCATTGAAATACAAAAAAAAACATGGTTAAGCCACTGTGGAGACCAAAACCAAATGCCTTGCCTCTGAGTAAATGAAAAGAATAGAGAAGGCGAAAGCTAATACATTCCACAGCACAGAGAAAAGAGAGCACATTTTGGATGGCAGGAGGAAAAGATCCGTACATAAACCACGTTTACTTTTTAAAATGATGATACTTGTGCCCTGGCCATAGCCTCAACCTGAAGAACTCCCTTTGCATTAAATACAGAGAGATGATCAAACACCGACAAGGAATAATTTCTGCTTTGAGATATATGTCACAGTTAAAATTTTCAATTATCAGAGAAAAGCAAACCTGAATAGGCAGTTTTCAAGTAAATATTTATTATTATTATTAAGGAAAAGCTTTCCAAACTCATTTGGACCTTTAAGGAAAAAATTATTGATCCTTAATATATGATACATTTTTTGTGGTGAACCACTTTTAATTCTATTTTTTAAAGTTGCACATTAAACATGACACAAGCTTAAATATATGGGGATATATAGATAAATTAGTCTAAAAACAGTGCTTACTGTTATAACACTTTGGGACTCCAGCAAATAATTTCCCAGAGATGCAGAAAACGTGCAACAGGGGTGAATCTTTCAGAGAGTGGCAGACCGACACATTGTCCTGCATGTTTTAGATGTTTCCCTGCTTAAACACACCTGATTTAGACGATTGCAGTTCAGTAAAAGCCTGTTAATTGGTCATCAATTGAAAGGCACACTGCAGGGCAGTGTGCCTTGAGGGCCAGTGTTGAGAAACACTGGATGAGCCAAAAGTGTAACTTTCTAAAGGTCGTGGCTCCCGTTGCATCAAGTGTAAAACTAACACAACCATTCTTGATATAAAACAGTCCAACATGATTGTGGTGATAGTCTGTGACAGCTTTGTTGCTTTAGGACCTGAACAACTTGCTCTAATGGATGGGATCATGAATTAGTTTCTCTACTAGAAAATCCTAAAGGAGAATGTCCTGCCACCAGCTGCTGACATCAGGTCAATGCACAACTGGATTATGCAGGCACAGGTTGTACTTAAATCCCATTGAGATGCTTTGGCATGACTTTAAACACCCTATTTGAAAACCCTCCAACGTGGCAACTCAGCAAAGGATGCTAGGCCAAAAGTCCTCTGTAATAATGTAAAAGACTCATTCCCAGTCATCACAAACGCTTGTAGCATAGTTGCCACAAAGGGTGACTTTTGAGGTTGAGGGGGCAGTTACTTTCTCGTATATGGCCAGGTTTGGTTCGAGTAGCTTTTTCCTCCTATATGATAATCGCCATTGGAAAAATGCATTTTGTATGCAGTTTAACTTGTTCTGATGAGAAAATAAAAGGTGAGACAAAAAAGGCAAAAAAAGACAAAGATCTGTGAATGGCATTTAACTTTTCACAGCACTGCACGCTGTACTTGTTAACAAAGCCAGTTCCAGCTATATTTAATTAGGTAAAAAAAATATCACAACATCATAAATCAGAAAAGTAAATTTTTCTTTATTAGTGCCGGAGGCTAATCTGTAATTTGGAGCTCCCATTTCTCTAACCCCAGTTCTGGGGCAGTTAAACTTGCTAAAAGGTTCCACTGCGGCAAGAGAAGATGCATTTAAGTGTCATGGGCCCATCATTTAGATCAATGTTAATGTCTTCTGCCCTCTCGGAAAGCAGCAGCCCAGGCATTCATTGCTATTCCAAACACACAGTCGAGTTCTGTGGTGCCCTCAGAGCAGAATGATTGGCCTCGCCGGTGCCAGACATTTAAAACTCAGCAGCTTTGGAAGAACGGCTGTCACTCTGTGCAAGAGGAGGCGAGGGGGTGCAATCTTGACATACCAAGGAAATTAGATGTCTGACTGATTTGTTCGTAAATCCACATTATCTTGGAGCAGGATCAACAAAAAAGCATTTGATATTTATGTGCCTCGGAGAACACTTTATGCAAAAGCTTTGCTGGTTAGAAATCAGGAGCTGAGCTCGAACTCTGAGGCAAATTTTAAATTAGGACTGGGGATATCAAAACCTGCTCAGTCAGTAATCACTAATTTCATTTCTGCTGAGCTCCAGTTTTTAGATCTAACACGTTATAATTTTCCACTTATTTAATGAACACTGTGACATTAAAGGTACAAGAATTAAACAAATAAAAGTATTATGCTGATTGAAAGCATATATAAAGTTGGCATGCCCACATCATTGTGTCATTCTAGGAAATCATCTTGTTTCTTTTTTTTAAGACATTTTTATGAATAAAGCTAATTACAAAATCCACATTAATATTATCAGTATATGTGATCAAAACCTTGTGCAATGCAGCTGTAATCATACAAAGTAAATACTAAAGTTTGCCTGACTACAGTACAGTGGCCCATCCATCAAATTTCTAACACTTTAAGATTTTAGTTCCTTTTCTGGAGACGTTTGTGACATTTGTAACTTTTGGTCTAAGAATAGGGCCATCATTGTACAAAATCAAAAGTTTAGTAATTGTGTTATATTTAAATCTTTTGGAAGTCACCCCTCCTGGTTTCGTCCCAGTTCATGTTTTGAGACCAGAAGGGACAGACGGGAAAAAAGGACTGAACTGACGGACACAAATCGTGGCTTCCTGCTTTCCTTTTATCTGTTGCTTATATTGCCATTTTCTCTTTGCATTTTCTGTACAAAAGATCTATTTCTATACTTACAATAAATTTGTTATAAAAATAATAAAAAATGTTTAAGATCTATTATTTACCGAAATATGCTGTATAATGTAGGCCCATCAACGCGTGATGTTTGCTATCGTGTGGCCTGCATAAACCCAGTGCTGCTGTATCCGTTGAACAGGTCACGCAGTTCAGTTGTTCTTCAACTCACCAGGACTACTTATGCTCTCCATTAAAACCCCTTCAGTGCTTTGAGGATGCACAGATGGACACTTGAAGAGCAGAAAAAAGCAAAGCCTGATGACTCATGCAAATAACAGGAAGCTCCACTTCAGTCAGAGATCCACTGAGTGTCAGCTGTCAAGGTGTAATCAAGACTAAACATGCACATTTTTGTGCAACACCTCTGTTTGACAGTTTGGTGTAGAAGGATGGAGAGGATGGCCGCTGGCATTCTTCTGTTTGTTGATAGGAGCAATTGATTGTGTATAACTTCAGACAGAATCCATGAAAAACACTATGATAAACTATGATCAGTGATGGTCACATAGTGGTACAGCTGTTAAACGTGTTGCCCTACAGCTAGGTCCTAAATTTGAAACATGACCTTTCAGCATTGAACCAAGTTCTCTCCATGCATGCATTGGTTTTCTTTGGCTTCCATATGGTTTGTGTGCAGGTATTTATTTCCTGTACATCTCTGGGCTAAGTTTTAAGACTAATAACCTGTCCAGTGTGAATTCCACCTTTTAACCCAATCCCCATCCGAGCCCTTGTAAAGCTACATGAAATTAAGAAGATATGGAAAATGAAATACTTCTTTTAGGGTTTCTATACCAGCTAAACAATCATGTAAATCATTTTACGAAATTATTAAAGCAATTTTTAAAGGAGCAAGTTCCAGGGTTTTTGTACAAGTTTGCCCCCGCTGGCGACAGGTTGAAATGACACCAGTGTAGTGCATGTGGATGGGAGAAGAGGAAAAGCATCTGCCGCTGCGACTGCATAGGTCTTTTATTTAGAGGCGTATTGTCTTCTGAGGGAAGAACGCTATGAATATTAAAGTTAGCCCCTTTTCTCTCGCTAATGCATTGATTACGGCATAGACTCAGCAAATTAATAGGAGGAACGAGAGTCTCTTTCACACACTCACACACACACACACACACACACACTCACACACACACCAATAGGATTTGGTCTGAATCGTTCTCTCATGAACTGAATATCCAGCCTATAGAGATACCTATAGTAAATAGAGGATACCTCATTTTACACCTCTGGCAGGTTCAAGAGCATGTATGGGAAAGAAAATAAATAACATTTTACTTCAAAATTTGCACCATGCACCTTTAATATTAAAAAACCTGAACACAGTTGTAAAATACAGTTTTGTTGGAAATTATGTAAGGACTTGGAAAGTTTTTATTAGCAAATGTTTTTTTTTTTTGTTTTTTTTTTGCTTTAAAAGAGCTACCCAGTTACATTTAATTTAATTAAATTCAAAAATACTTTATTGCTCCAAAAGGGAAATTAAATGTTGCTCTAACTCATATTACAGGGGTTGGTATAGAGTTGGCTTTCAATAAGGTTAGGGTCATGTGTTCCAGGACAGATTGAGTTAAGACTGCTGGACTGATGTGGATACTGTGATACATGTGTCCCTGGTAACCTCTGAAGGTGTTTGAAGAAAATCTCCCTCAGTTCATCTGCAGACTGCTCACATCTCACTTTAGTGATGTCCAGACATGACTGGATCACTCAATGTGCCTATTAGTGCTAGGTGTTAAAGGAGCCATTGCTGATCAAGGAGTCACACTGATTTATTTAGCAAGTCCTCCTGCTGTTTGGCTGTTGAAAGGTGCTGCCCTCATTCAGTATGTTTTTTCATCTCCTTGATCTAAAGGAATATACTGCTTCTTCTATATCCTATAGACAATACAAAGACAATTTAGTTTATTTATATATTTTGATGTATGAATTGACAAAATACTGATTTCTTATCTACTTAAAGTACAAAACTGTTTGAGTTTTTCCCCTTTGTGTGCACTGACATGCTATTTTCTTCTGGGGAATCCCTTTTCTCTACATTTATTGATTGCAGAGATTCAAGTAGCAAAACAAATTTACCAAAGCACTAATGAATCTAGCTCATCTACTTTGGAATTGTGCCTTCAGTTGTATGAGTGCCAGGTCTGAAAAAATGTAGAGGAATACAAGCAACTAAAATGATTCTAAAAGGAATCTGACATCTGGATAAGTGACATTTCTTGGCAGATGTCCACCAGAGGCATTAATACAACCAAAACCTAAGAAAATGTACTTCTCTCTTTATAAGAAGTCTGAAATGAATGGATGTTTAAGAACATTTTTGAGCTCCTACCACTGCTTTCTTTAGCAGAAAAACGTGAGGTGAATACTGAATCCTCTCTCTCTGATCTCTAAGAGAATGGCCATGTCCTGGGAATCTTGTACTGTAGATTTTGGTATCAGTTGCACAAACAACGAAACGGGGTGTAGAAATATTGATGGGAAGTCATAGGTGGAGATTTAATCTTATGTACATGTAAATAAAAATGAAATTGAACAGCGAGAGAGCAAGTGAAACCTCACATGATAAAAGACAGAGATTCTAAGTTAATTTGCTGCTGTGGTTAATGAGAGTAGAAATTAATTGGGTCACTAAACTCAGATTCACAGTTTACACTTCAAATAAACAGTGATAGTTATGGCCAATTACTCACTTCTAAGACTGCATAATTTTCGGAAACACGCAATTTTAATGTTATTGTTGAAAATTGTGATGACAGTATTGACTGAGATCAACTGACTTCCTCTTCATCTTCTCTTTCCTTTTGTTCAGCACAAAGTTCCCATGCACCGCTGTCAATGATTTTTAGCATCTCTAAATGCTATGTTAGGTGTGAGCATAAGGGTACACAAAGTCAATCCAACTGACCAGATATGCTGGACTTTTGGTATGCAGGGTGTGAAAACATCATGCTGTAAAATAGAAAAGTGGCCTAGTGAATATTGCAAAAAATGCATCCATTTTTATTGTGATATTATAGACATTGATATTAATGTCACTGCTATGATGTGATAGAAGTATTTTAAAAAAACAAGTCTCTATCAGAGGGCTAAGACTCTCTCTAGAACTATCTAAACCCTACAGCAGTGTGGTTACATCATAGATGGATGGCAGAGGGTTGCTGAATCTGGCAGGGGTGATATTGTTTTGCTTGATTAGTCTCTCAACAGATAACTGCTTCAAAACAAATATTAATGCCAATGGTTTAAATTGGTTATTGCATAATCTGAAACATTCCAGCTAAATGATGAAAAAGCCACCTGAACTGCCTGTGTCGGTGTAATTTATCTGTAAAAAATCATTTATTATTCTTTCAAATCACATCCTACCCCCATTCCATGTCCCCTCTCTATCGTCTATTATTCGTCCATCTTTTACAAAAGACAAGCTTTGCTCTTTCACACAGTCTCTTGTCCTTTATTTCCCCATCCCCTCTCATTTCCCGTTTCATTGTGACAACACTCACTCCCTACTTTATCCTCTTCGTTGCCGCTGCCCCTCTCAGGATTGTCTTAGCCTTGGTATGTGCAAAAAATATTCCTTTTTGCTAAAGATCCAACTGTCAGAACTACACATGCTAAGCTCTTTATCACCTCTGGATTAGCGGAGTGGATTAACCTTACATTCCCATATTTTACGAACGTTAAGTCGTATGCCATCATATTTCTCTTTATGATACTACATTATGTGATAGTTCTTTGGCTTTGGCGTTCGGATATAGGGGTAAAAGAAAAGGGAGGTGTGCACACAAAAGGAGCAGAATTCACAGAACATAGCTATAACTAGCTATAATGTCATTTTGACCTCCCTTCTCTCTCTCTCTCTCTCTCTCTCTCTCTCACTCTCACACACACACACACACACACTAACACGTTCCCACTGATGTGGGAAAACTTGGGGGGGGGGACAGCATCATAACAGTGAAAGTTAAATCAAAATTGAAAAGACAAACAGACTTGCAGACTAAATATGTCACGTTAACTGGTTTGAATGTGTTCCTTAAATTCATGTTCTCACTAAAAACTAAGAGACACGCTTAAGACAGAAGTTATTGTAAAACATTTGAATACTATTTGATGCCCCATAGAGGCCAGTGATTTCATTTGGCACTTTGAAGAATACTCTAGAGGGAAGGAGAGTGGAATTAGTGAAACTACAAAGGACTGATTTGAGTTTAATTGTATAATGAAATGTTCTTTGTTGCTGAGGTACCTAAAAAGTAAGACTGTTGATCCTTGGATTCTCCGTCCTTCACTGTCCTGGCCCCTGGCTGGGGATAGTATTGGATGGGGGACAGGTAAGTGGTGGTGAATTTTCAAGCTGCATTTCCCCTGGAAGCTTGACTGATCTTCAGATGGTATTTTTGCTGAAGCCAAACACGTAGGTGAGTAATAGCAGGATAAAATGTTATATAGAAATAGTGGTCTCTAATACACATCTGCAGACAAAACACCACTTAAAGGCTCTTTGGCTGTAATGCGTGGGATTCTTCGAACCCAATATTCTAGCAGGACACAGTGGTTGAGTTTTAAATAGTTTATTTTAAAATAGAGGATAGTGACAGGAGAGGTACGCAGGCAAGCCTGCCTAGACATGGCAGGAATAGGCTGACCAGGTGAAGATGGCAGGAATAAGCAGACGTCCCAATAATGTTGAAAGGACGGGTAGGTGGCCAGATAATGCAGGAAGAGGCTGACTTGACCAGAAGCAGCCGATGTGTTCCCAGCGTGAGCAGAGCGAGACAGAATCCCCAAGAACAATCAGACGGTCCACACAAGTACTAAATATGCCAACTCAAGAGGGCAGGGCGAAAACAGGTCCACAGGATATGCAGGCTGAGTGACAAAAACACATGCAGGCAGCGAGATTAGACAAGACGTTCTGGCAGGGAGTGGTGAGTAGGGATGGGGACCGAATTCGGTACTTTTATAGGCACCGACCAAATCCTGTCGGTACTACCTTGTACCGATTTGTAATCAAACATACCATGTTTCTGTACCTGAACGCATCACTATAACACAGAGGGAGTGGAAGAGGGTGCGATTTTCCATGCGGAACATGAAAACGGCATTGCACGCACAAGAGCTTAATGATGCCAATAGCCAATGGTCCAACAGCCAATGGTCCAACAAAGCAAGCATGGCTGATAGAAAAGCAGTTGAAAGGATGCCTCTACTTTCTAAAATGCAACACAGATTCACAATATTTGTGAAGCAAAATACGGGAAGACTTAACAAATTTATTGCTATATTTATCAACTTCTCAGATCCATCCAGCAACCTTTTTTTTAAAAAAAGTCAATCCCGAAAAATCTAGCAACTTTATTCTGTGTTATTAGTGACTTCCTGTGAAAGTAACAATCATTCTTCAGTTATTGTCTTGGGAGAGTGAGGAGTGCTGCTGTGAGCACCTTCCTACTTCAAGCCCTGTCTCACAGACAGACGGCTGCTGATGCTACCTCATTCTAAAACCCGCCTGGAGTTAGAGCAAAGAGTACACAGAGAAGAGTCTCTGTTCCCTCATGGCAAACGTCTTCCACCCTGATTTAAAAACGGGATAACATATGTTTTTAATATTTTTTTTCTCTGAAACTGTGGCACTGAAACAATTTCCTGAATTTTATCCACACAAAGCTTCAATCCCGTATTCACCTCATTCACTCGGTGCCTCTGATAACTGTTCCTTTGTAAAAAAAATCATAATGTGCTGTGGATTCAGGCAATGTATTAAAATTCATAAATAATTTCATAACGTTCATTTGTGAATTCAAACAACTTTATATACTGAGAAATAAATCTATTAAATAGAAATAAATAGAGATTCTATTAATAAATTAACATTACTACACAAACACACAAAAGTACTGAAAATAGGTACTGTTAAGTACTGGTATCGATTCCCATGGTACCAGATAACGGTACGACGTTGGTTTAAATGTGAAAGGTATGGATCCCGAGTGGTGAGTGAAGCAGGTGTATAAAGGGAGAGTACCAGGTGGAATGACTTGATCACAATTAGTGGCAGCAGCAGGTGGAGCTGATTATGGTACTGAGTGGTGGCGGGGAGATGACTGAGGCCTTGTAAACATGTAGCTAGGTATTTATAAAACCAGACACCTCCCCCACGTCTCTAAAAGTAATACCACATACTCAGGGTCGTTTTTATCAAGGTTTTCATCAACACAAACTCATATAAATTCACAACTGACCATTGCTTTAAACATTCCAGTAGCATAGGGCGCAGTGTACCGCACAGCTAAAACTTACATGAGCCATTCACAGTCCTTCAAAATAAAAGCGATTTTGAGCAGCAATGTGTCTGTGTAAAACAACTGACCTCCAATGCCTTTTCTCCTTTGCACCTCAACATGTTGAAGTAGCTGTGCTTGCAAAAACAGACAAATAAAAGACCTCTGAACCAGCTGTAATGGTTGATGATATTCCATGGATGCTTTTACTTTGTCTCGATACCGAGGCGAAAACAGGAAATGCTGTGCGTGCTGAGGTAGCCTTTGGAAATTAACAACCAGAGATGCTGTAGGTTAGTGAATTCGTCCAGTTTAACATTGATTAGACGCTTATTGTTAACAGTCACTCACAACAACATATACATATGCAGTTCTTTGACAGCATTTAATTTTTATTCCACTGTACGGCCAAGTCTATAACAATGGCCTCGCGTAAGTGACATGATGCGCTGAGCCTAAAACTGTATCCGCTTTCCTAGATATCCGGCTTTGTGTGAACCATGCCTGAGGTGAGTGGAGAATGATCGGTCCAGGGAAACACAAACAAAAGCCCAAATAATGACATTGGTTGTAAACCACTTCTGATTCACACATGAAATTTCTTTTCAGTTTGTGAAAACAGCCAGATCCGTACTTTCCCCTTCAACAGACTACCATGGAGAGAGGTGAGTTTCTCAGCAGTTTTACTGCCATGAATCAGAAGCAAAAAGGGACCAGAGGATCAGGTGGTTGCCTGATAAATATTCCATGGACGCAAGAATAATGATCTTTATTCGGAGCAGATTACCTGGGCTAGATTACTGCATCCAAGACTGAGAGTCTGGCACTGCATAAGAGTTCAGCTGGACCTTATAGTGGCATCCCAAGTTTTAGGGGGGTAAATTTCAGCAATAAGTAAAAAAAAAAGGAAAGCGACAGCACAGAATTCAACAGTTACTCTAGGGTGACAAGAAAAAATAACAGTAAATCCCTTCAGTTTGTGTTTAAATTTAAGTATTACTACATAAATAAATTCATGTAAATAAAATTACCCTATTAAGTTATTAGTAACTAACAGTAACTAAGTCCGCTTTGCTTGTAAAAAAACAAACAGAAAAGGACAATAATATTGACATCAGATGATGTCAATTAAATTATGATAAGTCATTGTATTAAATAAGATCATGTTTGGCTCAACAATTGCCCTGGCCTTCTGAGCCATATCTGGGATATTATTGTTTGAGGAAAAATTTCATTTAGAATTGTAACTTTAAAAAAGTTAGTGTCTGTCACCATTAATCAACAGCAGTAAGGTGGCTAGATAGTACAAAGTGTCACAATGTGCGATACCTAATGTCAGCTATGAATTTTTCTAAAGTTCTTGTTGCTGTACGAAGTAAAATTGCAGGGGCTGTTTTCACTACTCATGGATTAGGGTAAGAGTATTTAAATGGAAAAGGAACATAATTGACTAGACATCAACATCATACATTTGTTTACTGATCACATCAAGTAACAAGTTAATTTAAACACAGATATAACCAGAGGACATTTTAAAAAAATAAAATAAAAATCCTGAGATAATATTGAGTGTTACTTTGGGTTTCACACAGTGAAAAGTGCCACAAACATGAAAGGAGTGCAGAATACAGCTCCTTTCTCACTTAACGCCGTGAAGTGGGTGTGAACGTCAGATTGTCAGTTTCAGAGAGTCATGGATAATGAGTGAAACAGACACCTTCTGTCCAACAGGGAGAAACATGTCAGAGGATGGGGATTTTGAAACAAACTGACCATCTGATGTGTTTTGATCGTATATATGCAGCCAAAGTTTGCAGTCCAGTCATCCATGCTACAGCATGCACCACTATTCATAAAATGTTGAGAAAACAGGACTGAAAACATTGATGGAAATTAGAAAGCTCTGAACCTATAAGCCAAATAAAAACTACAAGCACATTATTTTGCTGCTGTTTAGGTTGTTTTTATAAAAAAAGCAAGTTAGCTCAGGACTACAGATTTGATGGACATAATTCCAACTGTTGAAATAATTGAGCTATTTATTCCCCTAGAAGTTTTGCAGATATTTGTTTTTTATTATCAATGTATTTTATGGGTATTTTATGTGAAGACCAGCACAAATCAGCACACTTCGACTTAGACAACTTTATTTGTCATTTTGTATGCACACAGTGCGTACAGAACGAAATTTCGTTTGCATATAGCTTGAAAATTACAGTAAATTACAGGACAAAGTGCAGCAGTGATTTAACAGTAAACAATTGAAATGTAAACAATGCAGGAGAAAGAGACAGTGTGCGATCACAGTGTACAGGTGAGTATATTTAAAAACCATTTGTATGTGCAGAAATGATTGCATTTTAGATACTGAGAGTTCGGCAGCATTTTCAATGCTAGATAAGGAGGCAATGATGCAAATGTGCAAATATGCGAATGTGGTACACAGTCCAGTGTATAGCTTCAGCAGTTCAACAGTCTGATGGCAACAGGGAAAAAGCTTTTGCAGAACCTGGTGGACCTGCAGCGGATGCTGCGGAACCTCTTTCCAGAGGGCAGCAGGGAGAACAGTCCATGGTGGGGGTGTTAGGGGTCTCTGATGATGTTAGGGGCTCGGGACACGCAGCGCTGAGATGAAATGTCCTTAATGGAGGGAAGAGGAGCCCCGATGATCCCTTCTGCTGTCCTCACCACTCTCCTTATGTTCTTCCAGTCGGAGGCACTGCAGCCTCCACACCACACAGAGAGACAGCTGGTCAGAATGCTCTCTATGGTGCTTCTGTAGTAAGTCGTGAGGATGGGCGGGGGCAGGTGGGCTCTCCTCATCCTCTGCAGGAAGTACAGTTGCTTCTGTGCTCTCTTCACCAGTGACGTGGTGTTCACAGACCAGGTGAGGTTGTCCATGATGTGCACCCCCAGGAACTTGGTGCTGCTGACCACCTCCACAGCTGAGTTGTTGATGAGCAGTGGAGTGTGGTGAGGCCGGTTCTTTCTGAAATCGACAATGATCTCCTTCATCTTCTCCATGTTCAGGATCAGTCTGTTGTCTCTGCACCAGCCCACCAGCTGCTCCACCTCCTCTCTGTAGTCCTGGCCGTTGTCCTATTTCATTACACTATTATGAATTGGAAAAGATAAATGGTTTTCAAAATCTTTCACAAATAAAAATCTAAAAAGCTAGATAAAATCCAATCCGTTGCCACCAGTTGTATTCACATGTAAATGTATTAGAGTAGGGGTGGAAAGTATCCCAAAGATCAAACAACAGACCAGACAGAACAGGAATGAAGTTGGGGAAAGTTAAAAACAGGGTTTAGGTTATAAAAGCAAATTCCAAAACCTGACAACTCACACATTATTCAATTATCCAATCATGGAAAGAACACTGCTACTGCAAGCCTATCAAAACATAGCACAAACACAAAATCCAAAACAGAAAACCCAAGTGCTTCACACAGAAAAGCTGTGATTTTATGACCGACTGTAGTGTAAAGCTATTTGGGACTTGATAAAGCACTATACAATTCCAAGCCATTTAACCATTTTACCATAAATAAAGGACACGGATATTTGCTTTTAGGTAACAAAACTAACAATGGTTCCACTGTGAAGCTCTAAACGGACAGACACATCCATCCATTGTCCTTATTGCTCATCCTTGCACAGTCGGAGTGGGTTGAGAAACAGAGGACAGACATCCATGCACAGGCATACTCACAACTAAGGAAAATTTAGAGAGACCAATTATCGTGCATGTCTTTTTTACTGTGGGAGTCGACCGGGAGAGAACATGAAAACCCTGTGCAAAAAGACCCCAAACAGGCAAGGCAAGGCAAATGTATTTGTATAGCACATTTCTGTACAGAGACAATGCAAAGTGCTTTACATGATTAAAATACAGGGGGAAAAAACAGAATAAAAGCAAGTAGGAATATAATGTAGAAACAAAATAGAACGTGACATGGAAAAATAGAAACTAAAAGCAAACATTTAAAAGCAGTTGGACTACACAGCGGAACTAATGATGTTTCAGTAAAAACATTTTAACTAGAACAGTCGAAGGTAATCCTAAACAAATGTGTTTTTAATCTTGAATTAAAGGAACTCAGGCTTTCTGCGCTTTTACAGTTTTCTGGAAGTTTGTTCCAGATAAGTGGAGCATAGGAACTAAATGCTGCTTCTCCTTGTTTGGTTCTGGTTCTGGGTATGCAGAGCAGGCTGGAGCCAGAAGACCTGAGTGGTCTGGAGGGTTGATACACTGATAACAAGTCTGTGATGTATTTAGGTGCTAAACCATTTAGGGATTTATAAACTAACAGAAGTATTTTAAAGTGTAATATTCTGAGTTCTGTTATGGTTTGTTAGTGTTAGTTTTCCTTCTCTTTCCTGTCTTTTGTTATCTGGCTGTTTTGAGTTCTGTCTAGTCTGGTTTCTTGTTTAGATTAGTGTTTACTGTTGTAGTGTGTTCTGTTATGTCTTCAGAAGTTTTTAGTTTTTTTTTTTTTTATTTGTTCTTGTTTTGAGCCTTGGCATTGGTCTAATTACTTACTCTGCACACCTGCCTAACTCCACCCCTGCTGCAATCACCTCTCACCGGTTTCACCTGATTCCACCTCCATATAAACTGCTGAGACCAGACATCAGTGCCAGGTTGTCCTGTTGAGTATGGGTGAGTCTCCTCCTGCAAATTCTGTGTGTTGCTTTTTTGGATTTTTTGACCCCTTTTCCTCCAGAAACCTGAGCCATTCTGTCCGGTCTGTTCCTGCCTTGTCTGCCCTGCTCGTTTGTTTATTTTTTGTGTCATCTTTTTGTTCAACAGTCTGTTTGGATTTTTTCCCCTGTTTTTTGTGTTGGTGATTAAAGAGTTTTTTTTAAGAAACCTCTGGTGGTCTGGCTGAATTCTGGGTCCTTTTCCTCAGAACATTACATAAAGTCTATTCTCTGAGATTCAGGGAGCCAGTGTAAGGACTGGGGTTATGTGCTCTACTTTCTTAGTCTTAGTGAGGACACGGGCAGCAGCGTTCTGGATCAGCTGCAGCTGTCTGATCCACTTTTTAGGGAGAACTGTGAAAACACCATTGCAGTAATCAATTTGACTAAAAATAAAGAAATGGATTAGTTTTTCCAGATCCTGCTGAGACATTAGTCATTTAATCCTTGAAATGTTCTTCAGGTGATAGAAAGCCGACCTTGTAATTGTCTTTAGATGCTTTTGGAGGTTCAGGTCTGAGTCCATCACTACTCCCAGATATCGGGCCTGATCAGGGGTTCCTAGCTGTGTGCTAACTTCTGATCTCTCCTCTATTGGTCCAAAGATTATTACTTCAGTTTTGTTTTTATTCAATTGAAGAACATTTTGGCACATCCACGTATTGATTTCTTCTAGGCATTTACTCAGTGCTTGAACTGGTTCATAGTCACGAAGCGGCTGGTCATTGTAAGAAGGTGTTTAATTGTTGAAATACAGCTTTTTCAATAATCTTACCAATAAAGGGGAGGTTTGAGATGGGCTTATAGTTCTGGAGTAGTAGTTTGTCTAAATTGTTATTTTTCAGCAGTGGTTTGACAATTGCTGGGTTTCAAACCCAGGGCCTTCTTGCACAGACGCCATAAAACTAATAACGGCTCCACTGTACAGCTCTTAATGGTGCCACAGAAATATTGGAATACATTTAGAAAGCACATCTCTGAGGTGTTATCTTTAAGACAATTACAAGTCTGTCAGCAACTGCATTCTGGTAAATTACACAGTACATTTTCTGTGTCATCTAAGCCCCCGCATAAAAAGCACATCAGGAATCACCTTGCGATTACAAACCTATTAATGTTCATTTGAATGCCTCCCCATCCTCCTTTTTCATCCTCACTCACTTTTCATCCATCCATCCACCCATCCATCCATCCTCTTCTGCTTATCCGGGGGCCGGGTTGAGGGGGTAGCAGCTTCAATAGGGAGGCCCAGACGTCCCTCTCCTCGGCCACTTGAGCCAGCTCCTCCAGGGGAATCCCAAGGCTTTCCCAGGCCAGCCGGGAGACATTCAATTCAATTCAATTTTATTTATATAGCGCCAAATCATGAAACATGTCATCTCAAGGCACTTTACAAAGTCAAGTTCAATCATATTATACAGATTGGGTCAGATTATACAGATTGGTCAAAAATGTCCTATATAAGGAAACCAGTTGATTGCATCAAAGTCCCGACAAGCAGCATTCACTCCTAGGGAACCGTAGAGCCACAGGAAGAGTCATCTGCATTGTACATGGCTTTGCTGCAATCCCTCATACTGAGCAAGCATGAAGCGACAGTGGGAAGAAAAACCACCCATTAACGGGAAGGAAAAACCTCCGGCAGAACCGGGCTCAGTATGAACGGTCATCTGCCTCGACCGACTGGGGGTTACAGAAGACAGAACAGAGACACAACAAGAGAAACAAAAAAGCACAGAAGCACACATTGATCTAGTAATCTGTTCTACATTAGATGGAAGTAGCGGGTGAGCCGTCTTCTCTGGATGATGTCACAGTTAACAGAACGCCAGACCAGGTGTACCTACTATGAAGAAAAAGAGAGAGAGCAAAAGTTAAAAGCTGAAATGACGACAGTCATTTCAATGTAATACAATGCAAAACTGGAGAACAGTAGACTGAAGAACAGTAGAAATCAGTAGAGTGAGAAAATTAGACCCTGATGTCCTCCAGCAGCCTAGGCCTATCACAGCACAACTATAGAGATAGCTCAGGGTATGAGCCACTCTAACTATAAGCTTTGTCAAAAAGGAAAGTTTTAACATTAGTCTTAAAAATAGATAGGGTGTCTGACTCACGGACCAAAACTGGGAGTTGGTTCCACAGGAGAGGAGCCTGATAGCTAAAGGATCTGCCTCCCATTCTACTTTTAGAGACTCTAGGAACCACCAGCAGACCTGCAGTCTGAGAGCGAAGTGCTCTGTTAGGAACATACGGGGTAATCAGAGCTCTGATATATGATGGAGCTTGATTATTAAGGGCTTTATACGTTAGAAGGAGAATTTTAAATTCTATTCTTGATTTAACAGGAAGCCAATGAAGGGAAGCTAAAACAGGAGAAATATGATCCCTCTTGTTGATTTTCATCAGAACTCTTGCCGCAGCATTTTGAATCAGCTGAAGAA
>NC_046376.1:24890929-24989980 GCF_011125445.2 Fundulus heteroclitus | reverse complement strand
AAGATATCACAAGGTGTCAAGCTTGAAGCATTTACCTTTGTTTCCAGGGCTGATAAAACAGCTTAGACTTACTTCACCCTGAAGCAATTGGATTTAGCTTTGGAGACAGACTTTGAGGCATTTTATATCCTTGGATCCCGTGCCTCAGCTCTTTGTTACACCCCTAGTGATACCCACCTAAGTTGTTCAACATTAAATTTGAGGTTCAAATTAATTCACGGATGAGTTTGAATATCTGACTTAAAATCTCTCTCTCTCTCTCTCCTATCTCTCTCTCTCTCTTCTCTCTCTCTCTCTATATATATATATATATATATATATATATATATATATATATATCTATATTATATATATATATATATATATCTATATATATATATATATATAATATGGTACACTGAACAAAAATAGTAAAGTCACATGAGAGTGAAAGAAATGCAATCAAAAAAATATGAACAATATTTGTGAGTATAAAATGAATGTCCATAGGCCATACACTTGTTATGTGGAGATCACTATTTAATATGAGCATGACAGTACATTCCAAATCCTTTCTCAAACATTAAAAGTGAAAGAGGCACAGTAAGAAAGGGAGCTTATGATTACTGCCAATGTGTCTGCTCTGTTTTGGAAACAATTGCTATTGTTGTCTATAAATGATAACCTAATTAATCAATTTGTGACGGGCATGTCCTCTTGCACTTTAAGCCTCATAATTGTGTATGTGTAGCTGTGTGGTACACAGTGGTCATTGTAAGCAGGTGTCGGCATGTCTTGAAAGATAATATTTTATATGCCCAAACAGGCTTAAATTTATACCTATTATTCTTTATCCCTGTGGCTGGTTGTCTGAGTCTTAACAACAATAGATTATTAATGGCATGTACAAATGTACAGATGTCATAAAAGTTTATGGTATTTTCTCACACTTTGGACCTTGCAACACTGCAATGGTCCACAAGTGTACCGTGCTTTTCTTGGGAACACTGCAATCAAACAAATCTAAGGACCTTTCACACATTTTCTGATAAATTTACACTTGCCATGATACGCAATTTATGTCACTGCCCATTGCCTAGTTCTCCAACCCAAAAAAAATTAAAAATTTAATGGGCTGGCATCTTTTAACCATTCTTCTAGGGTTCTCTTTTTACTGACTTTCCACCTGTCCTGCTCCCTCAGGTCCAGTGGCATGATAGTATGAGGGGAAGTAATGATCTGTAATGCAGCCATATATTAAAAGTATTTTCTATATTGTTTTTTTTTATTGTTACTTTTGCAGTTGACCATTATACTTATTCTAGTGAGTAAATTCAAGGTGAACAGGAAATATGCAAAAGAATGCCCATGTTTCTCAGTACTGATCCATGTATCTTATCATTATCTTTTATTTTCTTAAACAGTGGTTACTTTATGCTTTTTGATCCATTTTAATATATTGAGGTGGTAAGAAGTGGTGTTTATTTGAAATTCAGTGTTCAGATGTGAGAGGTGGATCTACCAAAATAAAATGAAGGTTTTAACTGTGGCTTTGTGGTGCTGGAATATTTGGGATGCTCCATCCCAATCCACCACATTTCTAGAATAGACTATCATTTTGTAAGCATGGCAGTGTTTCAGATTGTGTTGCTTTCCAATCATCTCAAGTAACAAACTGTTTCAATGAACACAAAAGACTTTCCATCAAATCCTGGGATTATTACTTGCTCTGTTTCTGATGGTGTTTCGGAGCATTTAATCAAACAGAGGGAACTGGGTGCATTCAAGTCATCGCAGTCTCAACTGCCATAACGAGTTTACAGAAATTCAGGATTCTGACGGTGGCTTCATCTCAGCAGCTCTACATGTTCACTTTAGAAAATATACAAAAATGTGACAGAAAATGTGGTTTGTGACTATTTTCATGAATAATACATAAAATACATAAGAGATACATGCATTTTCTGGAAACAGACTTTCAGATGTGAGATGTTTCAACTGCTCTTCTGCTCAGACGGTATTAAAAATGTAGCTTGAACAGACAGTGAACCAATGCAAGTCAAATTTCAATGTTGGGGTAAGAGGGTTTTTTTCAGTAAATCAGAGGCAGTTGTTTGATCAGTGTTAAAAAAACTGCAAGATAAAGCAATTTTCAAATAGCATGACTGAGATAACATGGCAACAGAACTATGACAGATAGAGTCTCAAAGAGGCTGACAGATATTTTTCAGAGTATATTGGTTTGGACACATTTTGGGATTTTACGCCAAGGTTGTTCTGGAGCTTAACTATGGCCAGTGCTGGATCCAGTTCTTAACTCTCGCTGGGAAAACATTTTTTTTTTGTTCTCCATACCCAGAGAATCAGCCCAGAGTCACACATTATGTCACTAAAACTCTCTCTTCTAGTGAACGTTTAACTCTTCCTCCTTATGTGTTCTGAAATTCTGTACCGGATTAAAGATCAGGGAGTTTAGCTACAGAAGTTGTATAACTTTTATTATTATTATTATTATTTCTGCAAACAGATGCCATACTATCACCAGTTTAATTTATGAATCTTTTGTATCAGAGATGGTAGGACGGAACAGGAGATGGACAGATGGATTGAACGTAGTCTGCAGTAATGCAATTGTTGCACCAGTGTGTTGTGGGGAAGAGAGAGCTGTGCCAAAATGGAAAGCTCTCAATTTAATGTTCCCTGTATGTTCCAACTCTCACCTTTGGTCATGAGATATGGATCATGACCTGATACAAGTGGTTGAAATGAGCTCCATCTGGAGGGTGACTGGACTCAGCCTTAGAGACAGGATGAGGAGCTCTGTTATCCAAAGTAGAGCCGTTGCTTCTCTTCAGCAAAAGGAGTCAGTTGAAGTGGTTCAGGCATCTGATCGGGATGCTCTCTGGTTGCCTCACAGTTGAGATTTTCATGGAACCTCCCACTCAGATTGGCCCCTTTCAAAGTCCCAGAACATGCTGGAGATATAATATATCCCGTATTGGCTGGGAATCCCCTCAGGATGCCCCAGAATTAGCTGGAGGATGTCACAGGGGAGACAAATGTCAGGGGTTCCCTCTTGGACTAGTTGTCCCTTTGACCTGATCTCAGATAAGCATAAGATGGATGGATAGATAATTGATTGACACCATTTTAAACAGTATACAGTTTGTGAATGCGTCACAGCCCTGACCAACTCATATCCAATTGGCACCAGAAACCAGGGATCTGGTTACTAAACCCATTCATTGGAGCATGAATTATCAATATCACCGGGAGATAGTTTTCCCCTCAACTTTAATATTATTAACGAAACGTACAACAAAACACTTTTTTTCCTCCACCCTATAGATGTGAATATGTGAAGTGAAATTTGAAACGGCGTCTACATAAAGATGTCTGTTGATGTCTAAATGTGTTTGAAAAGCTGCTAGAGTTGATCAAGCTCAACATTTCTGTTTCAAATAAAGTTGGACAGAAGCAACTCTATGGGCAAAAAAGTCAAACTTTTAATGATTTTTTATGTCTCAAGTAACTGCTAAAGCTGGTGTTGATGGATGTACAGTGATTAGACGCTGCATATGGTTGCAAATATTTGCTATGCCTGTAGGTCTAACTGGCACTAAACCACTTAAACTCCAGTGGGGAAAATCAAAACAAATAGGAATATAAGAGGTGGTGAGCTCATCTTATTTGTGTGAAGTACAAATATTGTATTAAACCGATAAGTTTGATGAAAAGTATAAGTAAACATTGCACTCTCAACATTTTGACTGGTTGTTAATCGCCCAACCCTAGCTTTTTTACCAAAGTTACTATTTCAGCTCACCCAACAAAGATCTGGAGCAAAGATTGCGGCGGCTTTTCAGTGTCAGACTTGTTGCTTGAAAACATAAACCACCAGAAAAAGAAAAAAAAAAAAACAACTACAAAATTCTAATTGGTGTATCATACTGAATTGTTTTGGGGATTATGCTTGGAAATTTCAACAATGACATCTAAAATTGGGACTTTATGAATTTCACTGTTCACACAGATATTTTCAGACGGCAGATTTTAAAATCTCAGTTTATAATATGAGTCATTGCGTCAGCAGTGAGGCCGTGTTGTCCCACATAGCCAGCAACAACAAGAAAGAAAAATCTCAGCCCACATTCTCGATGAACCCCCGGAGGGTGTCTTGCTCAGAGATGGATGGTCCTTTTGTAACGCCATCCCTCTTGTTTGTCTCGGAGCCGCAGGAAAGCGAGACGTGAAAAAGCCATCTACCGCACTATTAATGTTTAATCATTTTGTTAGAGACTGGCTTGGGTGGCGTCCGAACAAACAAACAGACACTTTTTTTCAGTTCGAAAGTTGCTACTGTAACCCACTGATGCATTCTTGTACCAGTCTACGCAAAATTAAATTGGGGTGAATGCGTTAACGAGGCACCGCACTTTCACCCCATGTGCCTGATGCATGAAACATCTTTGAACTCAAAAATCCTCTTTACATTTCAGATTAATAAGAGAATGTGTCCACAAATTTAAATACATATTAGAGTGCTATATTTTTTTACATTTACCTTCCTTTGGCCTTCCCCCTGCCCACAAGAAATAAAAATTCACAGAGCGAGAGCAAATGATGGAAATGCAATATACAAATGTGAGTCAGAATGAGTCACTCCCTGACTAAACCAAAATGACTATTTTCCTGTAAGGCAGGTAATGTGCAAGGTCTTCAGAGAAAAGGGCATTGCGTTAGGATTTGGTTGAATGCAAGCAGACATTTGTAATAAAAAGATATGAAAGGATGGCTACACTAAAACTTACCCCTGCATGAATCAGTGCATCGCTTCAGATGAACTGTTGCAGACGAGTACACACACACACACACACACACACACACACACACACACACACACACACACGTCTGAATGTTTGACAGAAAAGCATTGCAGGATTGTTTTGAACATGTTCCGAAAATGTAACTAAGAGCAGCTCTTTGGAGCTTCGAGCCAGGCAGCTTCATTTGCATTTGATGTTAATGCAGGTGCCAGCGGTGACAGTAGGATGCAAAGCCTTTCAGTTGGTATCCTTTAGACCTTTTCTCTAACAGTCTGTTAAGTCTATTAGCTTTCTGTGTGGGAAATTAGCCTGAGTGGATAATGTGCCATATTTGATTAGTGAAAAACTGTGTGTCTTTTTATAATAGCCACAAAAGGGCTTGTTGAGCAAAATTAAACACATCCCTCCTTGCGTAGGTTGCTCTGATGTGAAACGTTAACTGAAGAATCAAAAACATAGTCAGCGACCAGGCGAGCATTAAGAGGAGTTTTCCCGTGGGACTACACTCACCGGCCACTTTATTAGACACAGCTGGCTGGTACTGTGTTGAAGCCTAATTTGCCTTCATACCCACTTTCATATTTGATGGCACTTATTCAACAAACACCCCTTAGAGATTTCTGTATCGACATGATAGCATCACAGAGCCGTCACCTCCCATCCGTCGTGTATCTCCTGTTCCGCCACATCCCAAAGCTGTTCTAGCAGCTTGTTTATGGAACCTGTTTAAAATTATTTGAGCCTTGAGATACGGTGTATTATCCCGATAGAAGTTGCCATCAGTGCATGGGTACACTGATGTCATAAAGGGATGCACAGTGCAGCAGCAACAGTCATGACAGCTCTGGCTTAAAAACAATGCTCAGTTGGTACTAAGAGGCCTAAAGAGAGTCCAAAAAAAAAAACATAACACTACACCTCCTCTATCTTAAACAACTGGTGCCAGCAGGGAGAGATCAGTGCGTTTATGTTCCTTACACCAAAGTTTAACCATATCATCTGAAAGTGGAAATCGAGGTGAAAGATGGCAAATGGTTATTTGAGCTTTGGTTACCTTTTTATCGTCTTGGTCCAGTTTGTCTATTCTCATTTGATGTTTGACATCAAGAAAGCATTCTTGCAAATTCAGCTGCCTATAATTATTTTTTTTTTGTCTGTCAATGTAGAGGTGAAGGTTTAAGCTTCAAGGCGGCCTTTAATCTGAATGATTCAAGCAACACCAATACAGAAAATAATTGAAAACACATAGTATAAAAATTATTTCCCAAAATGGGTGACACAAGAAAATTGTCAAAAAAAAAAGTTTATTAACAGCTTCTGAAGGAATGACCGGGATTCAAACCACTTCTCTGACTTCATATAACAGCCAGCTCTGCTATAGACCTAGACCTTACCTTAGCTTGGAAATGAAAAAAGAAAAAAAAAAGATTGGTTTTTAGTTGTTTGTTTTATTTATAGCCTCTGTAACAGTGCAACACCTAACAATTTTGTTGGCATCTCCATATTTTAAGAACTACAATATTGTTTTCTTCTGCTCAAGTCAGGCTAATGCTGCGTAACATTCGTTTGTCCTTCAGGATCCGTACAGACATCACCCCACTTCCCACACTAATGAATATTAGTGGTTTGAAATGGACCAAGTATGCCCGAAAATACTAAAACAAGAATATTAAAACCCAATTCATCCCCTAAGCATCCACCCACGTTAAACAATGCGATTTGACTGCATTAGCTTCATTGTGTTGGTGACACATAAGGACATTTCTGAGCAGAAGAGCATTCAGAAAAAGTGAGCTACAAGTCAAGCCATGGTTTGCCACCTCACTGGACCCAATTTCCAAAGGACTTAATCTGGAAATATCTGTGAATTTTGTATACAAGGTTAAAAAGAAAATAAGGTTAAAAAGGCTTTTATGGATGTTTTATACTCAGCCTGAATTTCTGATATGTCTGTGTGCTTCTCAGTTTTTAGTTAAATGTTTGTCTTTGTTTAATTCTTGGGGAGGACTGGGAGTGAAATCAAGGGACTGACTTTAAGTAATTGCAATGAAATATGTCATAATGGGGCTAAGAACAGAGAGAGCTTACCTTGGTGTACTACATAAAAGAAAAAGCTGTTATATTTGCATGATACCTGTATTTTTTGAGACACAAAAATGTAATGTTGTGTACAAAATGAGTGGACGCACATTGAAAAGAAAACTGAGGCGGAGATAGTTTCCTCAAGTACCTTTCATTGAACATCAAGGGTTTAGCTGTTCTCTTTCTCTGTCTGTATTTTGGTGTTTTATATGTACATTCTTGCCAACTGATTTTCATTTGGTGACCGTATGACATCCTGACGTCGCGGATACGCTACTCTTTTGGCCAAAGGCCGGGGAAGTTTACGCTGCACACCAGAGGGTATATTCACAACTGCCGATTGCTTTCATCCATCTCCATACTAGTTTACGTGAAGATTAGTTTCTCACGGCAGATAGCAGCAGCTCGCTTTTAGGTTTGAGGCCATGTCACAGTGGGGCAATTTTCTCTCGTAATTCAGCCATTTTCTTGTGATTAAAAACATATCACCGCTTCAGAAAAATGCGACGAAGCGTTGTGAGCTCAAACACAGCAGATAGTGTAATGGTCTGAGCCTAATCTTAATCCATCAGTTTGAAGTCCCTGGTAAATTAATGCAGCATCAGCAGCTCCTCCCTGAGCTGCAGCGCACTTGCTGTTAGCTAAATGACTGATTTTCATTCCGCTTCCTCTGGTCTCAGAACCTGCTGGCTCACTATCCAGCTAGCTATTGAATTCACCTTATGTCCTGCCACTTGTAAATCAGTCTTTTATCATCAGCCTTTTATGGGATACAGAGCGTGAATCAAATTCATTGAAATACAAAAAAAAAAACATGGTTAAGCCACTGTGGAGACCAAAACCAAATGCCTCGTCTCTGAGTAAACGCAAAGAATAGAGAAGGCGAAAGCTAATACATTCCACAGCACAGAGAAAAGAGAGCACATTTTGGATGGGAGGAGGAAAAGATAAACATAAACCACGTTTACTTTTTAAAATGATGATACTTGTGCCCTGGCCATAGCCTCAACCTGAAGAACTCCCTTTGCATTAAATACAGAGAGATGATCAAACACAGACAAAGAATAATTTCTGCTTTGAGATTTATGTCACAGTTAAAATTTTCAATTATCAGAGAAAAGCAAACCTGAATAGGCAGTTTTCAAGTAAATATTTATTATTATTATTAAGGAAAAGCTTTCCAAACTCATTTGGACCTTTAAGGAAAAAAATATTGATCCTTAATATATGATACATTTTTTGTGGTGAACCACTTTTAGTTCTATTTTTTAAAGTTGCACATTAAACATGACACAAGCTTAAATATATGGAGATATATAGATAAATTAGTCTAAAAACAGTGCTTACTGTTATAACACTTTAGGACTCCAGCAAATAATTTCCCAGAGATGCAGAAAACGTGCAACAGGGGTGAATCTTTCAGAGAGTGGCAGACCGACACCTTGTCCTGCATGTTTTAGATGTTTCCCTGCTTAAACACACCTGATTTAGACGATTGCAGTTCAGTGAAAGCCTGTTAATTGGTCATCAATTGAAAGGCACACTGCAGGGCAGTGTGCCTTGAGGGCCAGTGTTGAGAAACACTGGATGAGTCAAAAGTGTAACTTTCTAAATGTCGTGGCTCCCGTTGCATCAGGTATAAAACTAACACAACCATTCCTGAAATAAAACAGTCCAACATGATTGTGGTGATAGTCTGTGACAGCTTTGTTGCTTTAGGACCTGAACAACTTGCTCTAATGGATGGGATCATGAATTAGTTTCTCTACTAGAAAATCCTAAAGGAGAATGTCCTGCCACCAGCTGCTGACATCAGGTCAATGCACAACTGGATTATGCAGGCACAGGTTGTACTTAAATCCCATTGAGATGCTTTGGCATGACTTTAAACACCCTATTTGAAAACCCTCCAACGTGGCAACTCAGCAAAGGATGCTAGGCCAAAAGTCCTCTGTAATAATGTAAAAGACTCATTCCCAGTCATCACAAACGCTTGTAGCAGTAGTTGCCACAAAGGGTGACTTTTGAGGTTGAGGGGGCAGTTACTTTCTCGCATATGGCCAGATTTGGTTTGAGTAGCTTTTTCCTCCTATATGATAATCGCCATTGGAAAAAATGCATTTTGTATGCAGTTTAACTTGTTCTGATGAGAAAATAAAAGGTGAGACAAAAAAGGCAAAACAAGACAAAGATCTGTGAATGGCATTTAACTTTTCACAGCACTGCACGCTGTACTTGTTAACAAAGCCAGTTCCAGCTATATTTAATTAGGTAAAAAAAAAATCACAACATCATAAATCAGAAAAGTCAATTTTTCTTTATTAGTGCCGGAGGCTAATCTGTAATTTGGAGCTCCCATTTCTCTAACCCCAGTTCTGGGGCAGTTAAACTTGCTAAAAGGTTCCACTGCGGCAAGAGAAGATGCATTTAAGTGTCATGGGCCCATCATTTAGATCAATGTTAATGTCTTCTGCCCTCTCGGAAAGCAGCAGCCCAGGCATTCATTGCTATTCCAAACACACAGTCGAGTTCTGTGGTGCCCTCAGAGCAGAATGATTGGCCTCGCTGGTGCCAGACATTTAAAACTCAGCAGCTTTGGAAGAACGGCTGTCACTCTGTGCAAGAGGAGGCGAGGGGGTGCAATCTTGACATACCAAGGAAATTAGATGTCTGACTGATTTGTTCGTAAATCCACATTATCTTGGAGCAGGATCAACAAAAAAGCATTTGATATTTATGTGCCTCGGAGAACACTTTATGCAAAAGCTTTGCTGGTTAGAAATCAGGAGCTGAGCTCGAACTCTGTGGCAAATTCTAAATTAGGACTGGGGATATCAAAACCTGCTCAGTCAGTAATCACTAATTTCATTTCTGCTGAGCTCCAGTTTTTAGATCTAACACGTTATAATTTTCCATTTATTTAATGAACACTGTGACATTAAAGGTACAAGAATTAAACAAATAAAAGTATTATGCTGATTGAAAGCATATATAAAGTTGTCATGCCCACATCATTGTGTCATTTTAGGAAATCATCTTGTTTAATTTTTAAGACATTGTTATGAATAAAGCTAATTACAAAATCCACATTAATATCATCAGTTTATGTGATCAAAACCTTGTGCAATGCAGCTGTAATCATACAAAGTAAATACTAAAGTTTGCCTGACTACAGTACAGTGGCCCATCCATCAAATTTCTAACACTTTAAGATTTTAGTTCCTTTTCTGGAGACGTTTGTGACATTTGTAACTTTTGGTCTAAGAATAGGGCCATCATTGTACAAAATCAAAAGTTTAGTAATTGTGTTATATTTAAATCTTATGGAAGTCACCCCTCCTGGTTTCGTCCCAGTTCATGTTTTGAGACCAGAAGGGACAGACGAGAAAAAAGGACTGAACTGACGGACACAAATCGTGGCTTCCTGCTTTCCTTTTATCTGTTGCTTATATTGCCATTTTCTCTTTGCATTTTCTGTACAAAAGATCTATTTCTATACTTACAATAAATTTGTTATAAAAAATAATAAAAAATGTTTAAGATCTATTATTTACCGAAATATGCTGTATAATGCAGGCCCATCAACGCGTGATGTTTGCTATCGTGTGGCAGGCATAAACCCAGTGCTGCTGTATCTGTTGAACAGGTCACACAGTTCAGTTGTTCTTCAACTCACCAGGACTACTTATGCTCTCCATTAAAACCCCTTCAGTGCTTTGAGGATGCACAGATGGGCACTTGAAGAGCAGAAAAAAGCAAAGCCTGATGACTCATGTAAATAACAGGAAGCTCCACTTCAGTCAGAGATCCACTGAGTGTCAGCTGTCAAGGTGTAATAAAGACTAAACATGCACATTTTAGTGCAACACCTCTGTTTGACAGTTTGGTGTAGAAGGATGGAGAGGATGGCCGGTGGCATTCTTCTGTTTGTTGATAGGAGCAATTGATTGTGTATAACTTCAGACAGAATCCATGAAAAACACTATGATAAACTATGATCAGCCATGGTCACATAGTGGTACAGCTGTTAAACGTGTTGCCCTACAGCTAGGTCCTAAATTTGAAACATGACCTTTCTGCATTGAACCAAGTTCTCTCCATGCACGCATTGGTTTTCTTTGGCTTATCTCTGGGCTAAGTTTTAAGACTAATAACCTGTCCAGTGTGAATTCCACCTTTTATCCCAATCCCCATCTGGGCCCTTGTAAAGCTACATGAAATTAAGAAGATGAAAAATGAAATGAAATGAAATACTTCTTTTAGGGTTTCTATACCAGCTAAACAATCATGTAAATCATTTTAAGAAATTATTAAAGCAATTTTTAAAGGAGCAAGTTCCAGAGTTTTTGTACAAGTTTGCCCCCGCTGGCGACAGGTTGAAATGACACCAGTGTAGTGCATGTGGATGGGAGAAGAGGAAAAGCATCTGCCGCTGCGACTGCATAGGTCTTTTATTTAGAGGCGTAATGTCTTCTGAGGGAAGAATGCTATGAATATTAAAGTTAGCCCCTTTTCTCTCGCTAATGCATTGATTACGACATAGACTCAGCAAATTAATAGGAGGAACGAGAGTCTCTTTCTCACACACACACACACACACACATACACACACACACACACACACACCAATAGGATTTGGTCTGAATCGTTCTCTCATGAACTGAATATCCAGCCTATAGAGATACCTATAGTAAATAGAGGATACCTCATTTTACACCTCTGGCAGGTTCAAGAGCATGTATGGGAAAGAAAATAAATAACATTTTACTTCAAAATTTGCACCATGCACCTTTAATATTAAAAAAACCTGAACACAGTTGTAAAATACAGTTTTGTTGGAAATTATTTAAGGACTTGGAAAGTTTTTATTAGCAAATGTTTTTTTTTTTTTTTTTTTTGCTTTAAAAGAGCTACCCAGTTACATTTATTTTAATTTAATTCAAAAATACTTTATTGCTCCAAAAGAGGAAATTAAATGTTGTTCTAACTCATATTACAGGGGTTGGCATAGAGTTGGCTTTCAATAAGGTTAGGGTCATGTGTTCCAGGAAAGATTGAGTTAAAACTGCTGGACTGATGTAGATACTGTGATACATGTGTCCCTGGTAACCTCTGAAGGTGTTTGAAGAAAATCTCCCTCAGTTCATCTGCAGACTGCTCTCATCTCACTTTAGTGATGTCCAGACATGACTGGATCACTCAATGCGCCTATTAGTGCTAGGTGTTAAAGGAGCCATTGCTGATCAAGGAGTCACACTGATTTATTTAGCAAGTCCTCCTGCTGTTTGGCTGTTGAAAGGTGCTGCCCTCATTCAGTATGTTTTTTCATCTCCTTAATCTAAAGGAATATACTGCTTCTTCTATATCCTATAGACAATACAAAGACAATTTAGTTTATTTATATATTTTGATATATGAATTGACAAAATACTGATTTCTTATCTACTTAAAGTACAAAACTGTTTGAGTTTTTCCCCTTTATGTGAAACTGACATGCTATTTTCTTCTGGGGAATCCCTTTTCTCTACATTTATTGATTGCAGAGATTCAAGTAGCAAAACAAATTTACCAAAGCACTAATGAATCTAGCTCATCTACTTTGGAATTGTGCCTTCAGTTGTATGAGTGCCAGGTCTGAAAAAAATGTAGAGGAATACAAGCAACTAAAATGATTCTAAAAGGAATCTGACATCTGGATAAGTGACATTTCTTGGCAGATGTCCACCAGAGGCATTAATACAACCAAAACCTAAGAAAATGTACTTCTCTCTTTATAAGAAGTCTGAAATGAATGGATGTTTAAGAACATTTTTGAGCTCCTACCACTGCTTTCTTTAGCAGAAAAACGTGAGGTGAATACTGAATCATCTCTCTCTGATCTGCAAGAGAATGGCCATGTCCTGGGAATCTTGTACTGTAGATTTTGGTATCAGTTGCACAAACAACGAAACGGGGTGTAGAAATATTGATGGGAAGTCATAGGTGGAGATTCAATCTTATGTACCTGTAAATAAAAATGAAATTGAACAGCGAGAGAGCAAGCGAAACCTCACATGATAAAAGACAGAGATTCTAAGTTAATTTGCTGCTGTGGTTAATGAGAGTAGAAATTAATTGGGTCACTAAACTCAGATTCACAGTTTACACTTCAAATAAACAGTGATAGTTATGGCCAATTACTCACTTCTAAGACTGCATAATTTTCGGAAACATGCAATTTTAATGTTATTGTTGAAAATTGTGATGACAGTATTGACTGAGATCAACTCACTTCCTTTTAATCTTCTCTTTCCTTTTGTTCAGCACAAAGTTCCCATGCAGCGCTGTCCATGATTTTAGCACTAAATGCTATGTTAGGTGTGAGCATAAGGGTACACAAAGTCAATCCAACTGACCAGATATGCTGGACTTTTGGTATGCAGGGTGTGAAAAACATCATGCTTTAAAATATAGTGGCCTAGTGAATATTGCAAAAAATGCATCCATTTGTATTGTGATATTATACACATTGATATTAATGTCACTGCTATGATGTGATAGAAGTATTTTAAAAAAACAAGTCTCTATCAGAGGGCTAAGACTCTCTCTAAACCCTACAGCAGTGTGGTTACATCATAGATGGATGGCAGAGGGTTGCTGAATCTGGCAGGGGTGATATTGTTTTGCTTGATTAGTCTCTCAACTGATAACTGCTTCAAAACAAATATTAATGCCAATGGTTTAAATTGGTTATTGCATAATCTGAAACATTCCAGCTAAATGATGAAAAAGCCACCTGAACTGCCTGTGTCGGTGTAATTTATCTGTAAAAAATCATTTATTATTCTTTCAAATCACATCCTGGCCCCATTCCATGCTCCCTCTCTATCGTCTATTATTCGTCCACCTTTTACAAAAGACAAGCTTTGCTCTTTCACACAGTCTCTTGTCCTTTATTTCCCCATCCCCTCTCATTTCCCGTTTCATTGTGACAACACTCACTCCCTACTTTATCCTCTCCGTTGCCGCTGCCCCTCTCAGGATTGTCTTAGCCTTGGTATGTGCAAAAAATATTCCTTTTTGCTAAAGATCCAACTGTCAGAACTACACATGCTAAGCTCTTTATCACCTCTGGATTAGCGGAGTGGATTAACCTTACATTCCCATATTTTACGAACGTTAAGTCGTATGCCATCATATTTCTCTTTATGATACTACATTATGTGATAGTTCTTTGGCTTTGGCGTTCGGATATGGGGGTAAAAGAAAAGGGAGGTGTGCACACAAAAGGAGCAGAATTCACAGAACATAGCTATAACTAGCTATAATGTCATTTTGACCTCCCTTCTCTCTCTCTCTCTCTCTCTCTCTCTCTCTCTCTCACTCACACACACACACACTAACACATTCCCACTGATGTGGGAAAACTTGGGGGGGAAGAGCATCATAACAGTGAAAGTTAAATCAAAATTGAAAAGACAAACAGACTTGCAGACTAAATATGATATGTTAACTGGTTTGAATGTGTTCCTTAAATTCTTGTTCTCACTAAAAACTAAGAGACACGCTTAAGACAGAAGTTATTGTAAAACATTTGAATACTATTTGATGCCCCATAGAGGCCAGTGATTTCATTTGGCACTTTGAAGAATACTCTAGAGGGAAGGAGAGTGGAATTAGTGAAACTACAAAGGACTGATTTGAGTTTAATTGTATAATGAAATGTTCTTTGTTGAGGTACCTAAAAAGTAAGACTGTTGATCCTTGGATTCTCCGTCCTTCACTGTCCTGGCCCCTGGCTGGGGATAGTATTGGATGGGGGACAGGTAAGTGGTGGTGAATTTTCAAGCTGCATTTCCCCTGGAAGCTTGACTGATCTTCAGATGGTATTTTTGCTGAAGCCAAACACGTAGGTGAGTAATAGCAGGATAGAATGTTATATAGAAACAGTGGTCTCTAATACACAGCTGCAGACAAAACACCACTTAAAGGCTCTTTGGCTGTAATGCGTGGGATTCTTCGAACCCAATATTCTAGCAGGACACAGTGGTTGAGTTTTAAATAGTTTATTTTAAAATAGAGGATAGTGACAGGAGAGGTACGCAGGCAAGCCTGCCTGGACATGGCAGGAATAGGCTGACCAGGTGAAGATGGCAGGAATAAGCAGACGTCCCAATAATGTTGAAAGGACGGGTAGGTGGCCAGATAATGCAGGCAGAGGCTGACCTGACCAGAAGCAGCCGATGTGTTCCCAGCGTGAGCAGAGCGAGACAGAATCAGACGGTCCACACAAGTACTAAATACGCCAACTAGAGAGGGCAGGGCAAAAACAGGTCCACAGGATCTGCAGGCTGAGTGACAAAAACATATGCAGGCAGCGAGATTAGACAAGACGTTCTGGCAGGGAGTGGTGAGTAGGGATGGGGACCGAATTCGGTACTTTTATAGACCAAATCCTGTCGGTACTACTTTGTACCGGTTCGTAATCAAACATACTATGTTTCTGTACCTGAACGCATCACTATAACACAGAGGGAGTGGAAGAGGGTGCGATTTTCCATGCGGAACATGAAAACGGCATTGCACGCACAAGAGCTTAATGATGCCAATAGCCAATGGTCCAACAGCCAATGGTCCAACAAAGCAAGCATGGCTGATAGAAAAGCAGTTCAAAGTATGCCTCTACTTTCTAAAATGCAACACAGATTCAGAATATTTGTGTAGCAAAATACGGGAAGATGTAACAAATTTCTTGCTATATTTAGCGACTTCTCAGATCCATCCAGCAACCTTTTTTTCAAAAAAAGTCACTCCCGAAAAATCTAGCAACTTTATTCTGTGTTATTAGTGACTTCATGTGAAAGTAACAATCGTTCTTCAGTTATTGTCTTGGGAGAGTGAGGAGTGCTGCTGTGAGCACCTTCCTACTTCTTCAAGCCCTGTCTCACAGACAGACGGCTGCTGATGCTACCTCATTCCAAAACCCGCCTGGAGTTAGAGCAAAGAGTACACAGAGAAGAGTCTCTGTTCCCTCATGGCAAACGTCTTCCACCCTGATTTAAAAACGGGATAACATATGTTTTTTATATTTTTTTTCTCTGAAACTGTGGCACTGAAACAATTTCCTGAATTTTATCCACACAAAGCTTCAATCCCGTATTCACCTCATTCACTCGGTGCCTCTGATAACTGTTCCTTTGTAAAAAAAATCATAATATGCTGTGGATTCAGGCAATGTATTAAAATTCATAAATTATTTCATAACGTTCATTTGTGAATTCAAACAACTTTATATACTGAGAAATACATTAAATAGAAATAAATAGAGATTCTATTAATAAATTAACATTACTACATGAACACACAAAAGTACTGAAAATAGGTACTGTTGAGTACCGGTATCGATTCCCATGGTACCAGATATTGGTACGACGTTGGTTTAAATGTGAAAGGTATGGATCCCGAGTGGTGAGTGAAGCAGGTGTATAAAGGCAGAGTACCAGGTGGAATGACTTGATCACAATTAGTGGCAGCAGCAGGTGGAGCTGATTATGGTACTGAGTGGTGGCGGGGAGATGACTGAGGCCTTGTATACATGTAGCTAGGTATTTATAAAACCAGACACCTCCCCCACGTCTCTAAAAGTAATACCACATACTCAGGGTCGTTTTTATCAAGGTTTTCATCAACACAAACTCATATAAATTCACAACTGACCATTGCTTTAAACATTCCAGTAGCATAGGGCGCAGTGTACCGCACAGCTAAAACTTACATGAGCCATTCACAGTCCTTCAAAATAAAAGCGATTTTGAGCAGCAATGTGTCTGTGTAAAACAACTGACCTCCAATGCTTTTTCTCCTTTGCACCTCAACATGTTGAAGTAGCTGTGCTTGCAAAAACAGACAAATAAAAGACCTCTAAACCAGCTGTAATGGTTGATGATATTCCATGGATGCTTTTACTTTGTCTCGATACCGAGGCGAAAACAGGAAATGCTGTGCGTGCTGAGGTAGCCTTTGGAAATTAACAACCAGAGATGCTGTAGGTTAGTGAATTCGTCCAGTTTAACATTGATTAGACGCTTATTGTTAACAGTCACTCACAACAACATATACATATGCAGCTCTTTGACAGCATTTAATTTTTATTCCACTGTACAGCCAAGTCTATAACAATGGCCTTGCGTAAGTGACATGATGCGCTGAGCATAAAACTGTATCCGCTTTCCTAGATATCCGGCTTTGAGTGAACCATGCCTGAGGTGAGTGGAGAATGATCGGTCCAGAGAAACACAAACAAAAGCCCAAATTATGACATTGGTTGTAAACCACTTCTGATTCACACATGAAATTTCTTTTCAGATTGTGAAAACAGCCAGATCCGTACTTTCCCCATCAACAGACTACCATGGAGAGAGGTGAGTTTCTCAGCAGTTTTACTGCCATGAATCAGAAGCAAAAAGGGACCAGAAGATCAGGTGGTTGCCTGATAAATATTCCATGGACGCAAGAATAATGATCTTTATTCGGAGAAGATTACCTGGGCTAGATTACTGCATCCAAGACTGAGAGTCTGGCACTGCATAAGAGTTCAGCTGGACCTTTTAGTGGCATCCCAAGTTTTAGGGGGGTAAATTTCAGCAATAGGTAAAAAAAAAGGAAAGCGACAGCACAGAATTCAACAGTTACTCTAGGGTGACAAGAAAAAATAACAGTAAATCCCTTCAGTTTGTGTTTAAATTTAAGTATTACTACATAAATAAATTCATGTAAATAAAATTACCCTATTAAGTTATTAGTAACTAACAGTAACTAAGTCCGCTTTGCTTGTAAAAAAACAAACAGAAAAGGACAATAATATTGACATCAGATGATGTCAATTAAATTATGATAAGTCATTGTATTAAATAAGATCATGTTTGGCCCAACAATTGCCCTGGCCTTCTGAGCCATATCTGGGATATTATTGTTTGAGGAGAAATTTAATTTAGAATTGTAACTTTAAAAAAGTTAGTGTCTGTCACCATTAATCAACAGCAGTAAGGCGGCTAGATAGTACAAAGTGTCACAATGTGCGATACCTAATGTCAGCTATGAATTTTTCTAAAGTTCTTGTTGGTGTACAAAGTAAAATTGCTGGGGCTGTTTTCACTGCTCATGGGTTAGGGTTAGAGTATTTAAATGGAAAAGGAACATAATTGACTAGACATCAAGATCATACATTTGTTTACTGATCACATCAAGTAACAAGTTAATTTAAACACAGATATAACCAGAGGGCATTTTTTTTTTAAATTCCTGAGATAATATTGAGTGTTAGTTTGGATTTCACACAGTGAAAAGTGCCACAAACATGAAAGGAGTGCAGAATACAGCTCCTTTCTCACTTAACGCTGTGAAGTGGGTGTGAACGTCAGATTGTCAGTTTCAGAGAGTCATGGATAATGAGTGAAACAGACACCTTCTGTCCAACACGGAGAAACATGTCAGAGGATGGGGATTTTGAAACAAACTGACCATCTGATGTGTTTGGATCGTATATATGCAGCCAAAGTTTGCAGTCCAGTCATCCATGCTACAGCATGCACCACTATTCATAAAATGTTGAGAAAACAGGACTGAAAACATTGATGGAAATTAGAAAGCTCTGAACCTATAAGCCAAATAAAAACTACAAGCACATTATTTTGCAGCTGTTTAGGTTGTTTTTATAAAAAAAAGCAAGTTAGCTCAGGACTACAGATTTGATGGACATAATTCCAACTGTTGAAATTATTGAGCTATTTATTCCCCTAGAAGTTTTGCAGATATTTGTTTTTTATTATCAATGTATTTTATGGGTATTTTATGTGAAGACCAGCACAAATCAGCACACTTCGACTTAGACAACTTTATTTGTCATTTTGTATGCACACAGTGCGTACAGAACGAAATTTCGTTTGCATATAGCTTGAAAATTACAGTAAATTACAGGACAAAGTGCAGCAGTGATTTAATAGTAAACAATTGAAATGTAAACAATGCAGGAGAAAGAGACAGTGTGCGATCACAGTGTACAGGTGAGTATATTTAAAAACCATTTGTATGTGCAGAAATGATTGTGCAAAGGGCATTTGTGCAAGATTGCGTTTTAGAAACTGAGAGTTCGGCAGCATTTGCCATGCTAGATAAGGATGCAATGATGCAAATGTGCAAATATGCGAATGTGGTACACAGTCCAGTTTATAGTTCAACAGTTCAACAGTCTGATGGCAACAGGGAAAAAGCTTTTGCAGAACCTGGTGGACCTGCAGCGGATGCTGCAGAACCTCTTTCCAGAGGGCAGCAGGGAGAACAGTCCATGGTGGCGATGTGAGGGGTCTCTGATGATGTTAGGGGCTCGGGACACGCAGCGCTGAGATGAAATGTCCTTAATGGAGGGAAGAGGAGCCCCGATGATCCATTCTGCTGTCCTCACCACTCTCCACACGTTCTTCCAGTCGGAGGCACTGCAGCCTCCACACCACACAGAGAGACAGCTGGTCAGAATGCTCTCTATGGTGCTTCTGTAGTAAGTCGTGAGGATGGGCGGGGGCAGGTGGACTCTCCTCATCCTCTGCAGGAAGTACAGTCGCTTCTGTGCCCTCTTCACCAGTGACGTGGTGTTCACAGACCAAGTGAGGTTGTCCATGATGTGCACCCCCAGGAACTTGGTGCTGCTGACCACCTCCACAGCTGAGCTGTTGATGAGCAGTGAAGTGTGGTGAGGCCGGTTCTTTCTGAAATCGACAATGATCTCCTTCATCTTCTCCATGTTCAGGATCAGTCTGTTGTCTCTGTACCAGCCCACCAGTTGCTCCACCTCCTCTCTGTAATCCTGGTTGTTGTCCTATTTCATTACACTATTATGAATTGGAAAAGATAAATGGTATTCAAAATCTTTCACAAATAAAAATCTAAAAAGCTAGATAAAATCCAATCCATTGCCACCAGTTGTATTCACATGTAAATGTATTAGAGTAGGGGTGGAAAGTATCCCAAAGATCAAACAACAGACCAGACAGAACAGGAATGAAGTTGGGGAAAGTTAAAAACAGGGTTTAGGTTATAAAAGCAAATCCCAAAACCTGACAACTCACACATTATTCAATTATCCAATCATGGAAAGAACACTGCTACTGCAAGCCTATCAAAACATAGCACAAACACAAAATCCAAAACAGAAAACCCAAGTGCTTCACACAGAAAAGCTGTGATTTTATGACCGACTGTAGTGTAAAGCTATTTGGGACTTGATAAAGCACTATACAATTCCAAGCCATTTAACCATTTTACCATAAATAAAGGACACAGATATTTGCTTTTAGGTAACAAAACTAACAATGGTTCCACTGTGAAGCTCTAAACGGACAGAAACATCCATCCATTGTCCTTATTGCTCATCCTTGCACAGTCGGAGTGGGTTGAGAAACAGAGGACAGACATCCATGCACAGGCATACTCACAACTAAGGAAAATTTAGAGAGACCAATTATCGTGCATGTCTTTTTTACTGTGGGAGTCGACCGGGAGAGAACATGAAAACCCTGTGCAAAAAGACCCCAAACAGGCAAGGCAAGGCAAATGTATTTGTATAGCACATTTCTGTACAGAGACAATGCAAAGTGCTTTACATGATTAAAATACAGGGGAAAAAAACAGAATAAAAGCAAGTAGGAATATAATGTAGAAACAAAATAGAACGTGACATGGAAAAATAGAAACTAAAAGCAAACATTTAAAAGCAGTTGGACTACAAAGCGGAACTAATGATGTTTCAGTAAAAACATTTTAACTAGAACAGTCGAAGGTAATCCTAAACAAATGTGTTTTTAATCTTGAATTAAAGGAACTCAGGCTTTCTGCACTTTTACAGTTTTCTGGAAGTTTGTTCCAGATAAGCGGAGCATAGGAACTAAATGCTGCTTCTCCATGTTTAGTTCTGGTTCTAGGTATGCAGAGCAGGCTGGAGCCAGAAGACCTGAGTGGTCTGGAGGGTTGATACACTGATAACAAGTCTGTGATGTATTTAGGTGCTAAGCCATTCAGGGATTTATAAACTAACAGAAGTATTTTAAAGTGTAATATTCTGAGTTCTGTTATGGTTTGTTAGTGTTAGTTTTCCTTCTCTTTCCTGTCTTTTGTTATCTGTCTGAGTTCTGTCTAGTCTGGTTTCTTGTTTAGATTAGTGTTTACTGTTGTAGTGTATTCTGTTATGTCTTCAGAAGTTTTTAGTTTTGGTTTGGTTTTTTTTATTTGTTCTTGTTTTGAGCCTTGGCACTGGTCTAATTACTTACTCTGCACACCTGCCTAACTCCACCCCTGCTGCAATCACCTCTCACCGGTTTCACCTGATTCCACCTCCATATAAACTGCTGAGACCAGACATCAGTGCCAGGTTGTCCTGTTGAGTATGGGTGAGTCTCCTCCTGCAAATTCTGTGTGTTAGGTTTGCTTTTTGGATTTTTTGACCCCTTTTCCTCCATAAACCTGAGCCATTCTGTCCGGTCTGTTCCTGCCTTGTCTGCCCTGCTCGTTTGTTTATTTTTTGTGTCATCTTTTTGTTCAACAGTCTGTTTGGATTTTTTCCCCTGTTTTTTGTGTTGGTGATTAAAGAGTTTTTTTTAAGAAACCTCTGGTGGTCTGGCTGAATTCTGGGTCCTTTTCCTCAGAACATTACATAAAGTCTATTCTCTGAGATTCAGGGAGCCAGTGTAAGGACTTTAGAACTGGGGTTATGTGCTCTACTTTCTTAGTCTTAGTGAGGACGCGGGCAGCAGCGTTCTGGATCAGCTGCAGCTGTCTGATCCACTTTTTAGGGAGAACTGTGACAACACCGTTGCAGTAATCAATTTGACTAAAAATAAAGAAATGGATTAGTTTTTCCAGATCCTGCTGAGACATTAGTCCTTTAATCCTTGAAATGTTCTTCAGGTGATAGAAAGCCGACCTTGTAATTGTCTTTAGATGCTTTTGGAGGTTCAGGTCTGAGTCTATCACTACTCCCAGATATCGGGCCTGATCAGGGGTTCCTAGCTGTGTGCTAACTTCTGATCTCTCCTCTATTGGTCCAAAGATTATTACTTCAGTTTTGTTTTTATTCAATTGAAGAACATTTTGGCACATCCACGTATTGATTTCTTCTAGGCATTTACTCAGTGCTTGAACTGGTTCATAGTCACGAAGCGGCTGGTCATTGTTAAGGTGTTTAATTGTTGAAATACAGCTTTTTCAATAATCTTACCAATAAAGGGGAGGTTTGAGATGGGCTTATAGTTCTGGAGTAGTAGTTTGTCTAAATTGTTCTTTTTCAGCAGTGGTTTGACAATTGCTGGGTTTCAAACCCAGGACCTTCTTGCACAGACGCCATAAAACTAATAACGGCTCCACTGTACAGCTCTTAATGGTGCCACAGAAATATTGGAATACATTTAGAAAGCACATCTCTGAGGTGTTATCTTTAAGACAATTACAAGTCTGTCAGCAACTGCATGCTGGTAAATTACACAGTACATTTTCTGTGTCATCTAAGCCCCCGCATAAAAAGCACATCAGGAATCACCTTGCGATTACAAACCTATTAATGTTCATTTCAATGTCTCCCCATCCTCCTTTTTCATCCTCTCACTTTTCATCCATCCATCCACCCATCCATCCATCCTCTTCCGCTTATCCGGGGAGCCGGGTTGAGGGGGTAGCGGCTTCAGTAGGGAGGCCCAGACGTCCCTCTCCCCGGCCACTTGGGCCAGCTCCTCCAGGGGAATCCCAAGGCGTTCCCAGGCCAGCCGGGAGACATAGTCCCTCCAGCGTGTCCTGGGTCTTCCCCTGGGCCTCCTCCCGGTGGGACGTGCCCGGAACACCTCACCAGGGAGGCGTCCAGGAGGCATCCTAACCAGATGCCCGAGCCACCTCAACTGGCTTCTCTCGACGTGGAGGAGCAGCGGCTCTACTCTGAGTCCTCCCCAGATGACTGAGCTCCTCACCCTATCTCTAAGGGAGAGCCCAGACACACTACGGAGAAAACTAATTTTGGCCGCTTGTATCCGGGATCTCGTTATTTCGGTTACAACCTAAAGCTTGTGACCATAGATGAGGGTAGGAACGTAGATCGACCGGTAAATTAAAAGCTTTGCCTTTTGGCTCAGCTCTCTCTTCACCACAATGGATCGGTACAGCGCCCGCTTCACAGCAGTCACTGCACTAATCCGCCTGTCGATCTCCCGCTCCATCTTCCCCTCATTCGTGAACAAGACCCCAAGATACTTAAACTCCTCCACTAGGGGTAGCACATCCTCCCCAACCCGGAGAAGGCACTCTACCCTTTTCCGGCTCAAGACCATGGTCTCAGATTTGGAGGCACTGATCTTCATCCTGGCCACTTCACACCCGGCTGCGAACCGCTCCAGTGAGAGCTTTCCAATCTCTTTTAGGCTCATCACTCCTTGCTCCGTTTCTTTCCCTTCCTCTGTTTGGTGCCAATTTAAAAAAAAAAAAAATGGTATGATGATGTCTGGGGCCAAGTCTATTTCCATGATCTGCTGTCACACTTTTTTAGCTGCTTGACCTGTGAATCTTAAGCCAAACATGGTCATAAACATCTTGTGGTTTCCCATCCCCCCTGGTTTCCCCATGTCACAAATATGATAAAAAAAATCTTTCATCATTCAGTCAAAATTTTATCTCGCCTGTTAACCTGACTTGCCAATAACCGTTGCAGATCTCCAAGATCAACAATTAAAACAGGAAGAGAACCAGAGCAGATCTGATGAAGCAGAACTAAACATGTGTTTCAAAAAATAGGCGGAGTGACAGAGCAAAACTGGTCAGGCTCATTTAAGTGTTAGTTAGAGCCTGCCTTCATGTCTCTGCTGACAACCGAGCAATTTAGCAGATGTGATGGTGTGCAGCTACAAGTTCAGCCATATGGCTCAGCAGTGATTAAACATCTTCGAGCTAATACCAAGTGATGTGTGCTATCCTGCTTCAGGCTTCATTCCTAAGCAGTGGTTTTGCATTATGATTTCCCCACCTACAGTATTTTTTCTTATACATACATACCTGTTCATATTTTGTAATATAATAAAAAACTAAACCACTCCCACGAAGGTAATTATCATGTCTTTTTCGTTCATCACCGATGTATGATCACGCTAGGGTTCTGCTGCTACTGTTAGTGCAAGAGAGATGTTAATTGTCCCAGGAAGATAACATTTGAATACAAATGCATCATGAAATGGAGCTAGGGTGTCCTGATAAGATGACTCCAATGCACATTCACTCACACGGCTCCTCCAACCAATCAGGCTCATTAAAAACCTGTTGGAAGAATCCGCTGCATTTTTAATGCAGAGTGATGCATTCGAGTTTCTCCCAGATGTTTTATTCATTGTACATAATTGGCATATGGTGAATACTAGTGGTATCTTTGCATTATGTGTGAATATGTTTTTCTTGATCATGCAAGTATTAGTGCTTATTGCAGCATTTGATTATTGTGTGTGTGTGTGTTAAGTACTGTGTGTAAGGGAGTATCAGAGGTGGCATGGAATCGATAGCATGCAGCAAGGCGAGAGGAAAAATGAATGTATCCTGCTGTGTAACAGTGTGCTTCCATGTGTTTCTGTGTCAGATTCAAGAGGATCTGACTGCGCACGTTGCGAACTACAGCACCAGGCACAGCACTAGCTAGAACTATATTCAGATAGAGGTGTGTATATATATATATATATATATATATATATATATATATATATATATATATATATATATATATATATATACACACACACAAGTGAGAGCAACATAGTGTAACTGTTAGCAGCAGCTGAATTTCCCCAGATGGACAAATCTACTAACAATTAGCCACAGTTTCATGCTGAGCATTATTATTCTTCCAATGTTGTCCTGATCCTGAGGTTCATGTTTTCAGCATTTCCTTTTTGTTTTGCTCGTAAAGGTTTTGCCAAAGATTATTTTTGTTGGGTTTTGTCATATAGTTAATTTAATTGTACTAATTGTTGCCAGGTGTTCTTAGTTTCTTTATTATCTGTTTCTTCTCTGTTGTTTATGTTTTCTTATTGCTGCCATTGTTATTAATTTAGTGTAGATTAGGTTCTTTGTTTATCTCAATGCTCATTTTGTGTTATATTTCTTCCTGCTCAGACTCTGCTCAGCTTTCCCTCGACTCTCTCCAGCGTTGCTTTCGGCTGTTTCTTGTCTTGTCACCTTCTTCCCGTGCCTTCTCTTCCCACTTTCCCCGGTATTTACCTTGTTACCTAAAAGGATACATACGTTGAGAAGAAAAACAACAAAATAACTTTTGCTTTAATACATGAATTTGGTTTGGTAACGATTTCTCTGTAACTCAACTGTGAAACTATTTGTTCATGCAGATCAACCTAATGCAGGGGATACTTAAAAATACCTTTTTTTGACTCTGGTGGCATCAGCCATATTTTATGGTGTAGTTTGGAGCAGCAGCTTATCTAACTGAGAGGAAGCGGTTGGATAAGCTCATCAAGAAGAACAGCTCTGCCCCAGGATGCTCACTCAATCCATTGGTGGGAGACATGACTCTGGTAAAAAAAATAAAAATAACATCCCTGTTGGACAGTGTCTTCCATCCCACACACGAGGCATGTTACAGAACTAGAGAGCTTCTGTAGTGACAGACTGGCGCATCGTAAATGCACAAAGTAACGTTTCCACATGTCCTTCATCCCAACAGCTGTTAGCCTTTATAACCTTCACTGGTCACAACAAAATCAGTAAGAGTTTACACGCCAGCTGTTGCATAATTTTAGCACTTTCATAAATAGCCCTTTGTTGTTTTTAGACATAAATATATACATGTTTTGCACATTTTTGAATCGTCCTTTAAATGTCCCAGGTACTCTTTGGCCCTAAGAATTGCTTTCTAGGGCCAAAGAGAGCCAGAGAGAATAACTATCACAAGGTAAGCATTACAGCTTTTGCTACAGTGTCCCACTTGATATGTATGCAAAGAACTGTGTTGGATTTTATTTTGGAATTGTTTTAAATGAAATGGACACAGAAATAGAAAGGTAAAAGAGAAAGGAAGCAAGAGAAAAGATGAGGCAAAACGTTAAAAAGGAGAAAAGGTGACAAAAATGGAGCAGAGGAAGAAGAGTGCAATATATTATCCTCGGAGTCTGCTTCTATGCTTGCAGAAAGATATTCGGAAAGAACAACAAAACCAACATAAAAAGTACATGGTACATGCAACCAACACCTTTATAACATCACTGAAAAATATGGCATATTATTTAATACAAGATGTATTGAATTATACTGTACTGTACAGTCTCTTAATCTCATTTTTGGGTTTATATATTGCCATTGTGTGTGTTTGGATACTTCCATTTGCTTTTCACTTTGCTGCTGGTACACCTGAAGTTCCCTACTGTGGGACAATAAAGGATATTTTTTATTTTAAATTAGATATGAGCATGATTCCCCACAGACACAAGCAAACTTACATGATAAATATTAATGATAGGAAAAAACAGCATTGCGCTATCATAAAGTTAAGTAAAAGTATCCAACAAAAGTAGAATTGGATGCAAAAACTTGTCAATGTTGAGTTCACCATTTTCCTTGAAATAAGTATCAAGTCTGTGGTAACGTTGGCTGGATTTGGCTGATACATAAAAAATAATTTGGAAGGTGAATGTTTCATCTTGGGTCTTATGGGTATTAATGTTCTAGTGGATACACAATATCTGGTCGTCAGCCCAATTAGTATGGCTGTGGACCTGGAGGCAGGGGTATCCCAGACCAGCAGGTAAGTCATGCGGGAACCACAAGAAAAATTGTCAGATTGTCAAATTTATTTGTTCAGTTTGCCAGAAATGATTACTTGAAACAAGGAGTTGAATAGGTTGAGGTTGGTGTGTGATTGTCTCAAGGGAACTGCTGTTAAGGTGAAAAAAACTGCAGAAGAGAGGGTATGCACCGGGAAATTACACTGATCGATAAGATTGGGGTTGAATAGATTCTGTTGGGATCTGGAGTTGACAAGAACAACGATCTGGATGTGAATTTGGGGATTACTTGTTTCCAGCTCCCAGTATCCTCTGTCTTACTGGCGGGTGGAGGCATTTGGTAGATGGGAGAGGGAGTGATATAATAACCTGCCACACCATAATACAGACAATTGCCCATTGCCCTTCATTGTCTTTCTTCTTGGGAGAGACAAGTCCTACTTAACTGCACTGGTTCAAGTCTGGGGGGAGGACAAAATGAAATAACTGTCTTCCTTTCTGTCAGTCTGAATGGATAATTTTATTAAATCTTGTGGGAACTGTGGTTCATCTATGCATGCAAGTTCACCTTTCATTTTTGTGCACACTTAGATGAGCTCCTTTAAGAGCAGGGGAATCCCATCGAGACTCTGCAGCCAGATTACAGAATTCAAAGACTAATTCAGTGGCAGGTCTATCCCCCTGTTTTAGAGTCCGGAGTCTTTTGGAAGCTGTAGGGAGAGCATACGAGTTGGGATTAGGATGGGATTCAGGAAGTTGTGCGTTCAGCAGTATGATTTGTTTGTTTAAAGAATCCAGGCCTGTGCAAATAAATTGTGCTTTTCAGATGTCTAGAGCAGAGACCTGCGATGGCTGAGTATAATGGCATATATGGGAAGGGTGGTCATAGTGTTTCTTCTTGAGACCCTCGTACAAGCAACAACTACTGATAACTGAAGATTGTTTAAAAACAACATAGTAACACACAGGAAAGGGTAATATTTCTTCTTGACTCTGGAGTGAGTTCTGGGATGACACTAAGGAGGAGAGGTAAATTATTGCAGAAAGCAGGGCTTGATTTGCTGTAAAGAAATTTATATGAGAAGGACGCTTACTGTTTTCAGGGATGGCGGGAATCCAGAGGAAGAGGTGAGTATATCCACAGATGTTGAGGTTGACAGGTCGTAGGTGTGTGGAGTGGATTCTGATGGCGATTGTTTTCCTACTGCAGGAGAGAGACGAGCGAGACGTTGAGGTGGTGGATCATGTAGGTGAGTTAAATGTTGGTACGTGGAAGAGTCAAGGCCGTGGTCCGCTAGACATTTTGCCCAGGAATGCTCCCCAGATGCTGCAGAGTGGCATCCACTGCTCCCCAAGGGATGGGTGACAATGACAATAAAGATGATTGTTGTATGGACAAAGAGCATAGTTATTTAAGGAAGCATAAGTCCTTTTTTTTCTACTCAGATTTACCCACTCGGCTCAGCTCGGTCAGCTCTTCTCAATTCTATTTGTGTTGGTTTTCAACAGTCCCGGTAAAGCCGGAAGGTGGTGAACACCTCCTGGGGGTGGCTTTAGCCCCACCTCCAGCCATCAGTGTTGCGTGTTGTACCACTGCAAGCATTAATGTGTCACATTAACATGTTAAATTAATCTGTGAGAAATGGAAAAGAATAAAAATGTGAATAAATCATTATACATAAAAACATAAATAAAACAAAAATATACAGATATTGTTTGTATTATTATATGTGCAAGAATGTCTTGAATATTATATGGATAAAATAATCCTTAAAACTGGAAAGAGTTTATGGTTTATGATTTGTAAATAGTAAAATTATATTTTGAATTGACCCACTCAGTTCATGGTGGTCTTTAATACTGACGTTGTCGCTCTTCAGTTTAACTTTTCTCCGCACTTCTTCAGCGGAACCCTTCTTGTTTCTCCTCGCCCTTGACCAATCCGTGAAAAGCAGTCTATTAACGTCACATCTCGGGCATACTCTGCTCTGATCGGCCCTACCCCCAAGCAAGGCTGAAAAAAGACAGTCCAGGGCTGAAAAAACTGCATTTGAAATGCTCACAAAGCGGCCTGAGCCAAGTAGAGCTGGAACAAATGTAGCCGGTGTAAAAGGGCTAAATTCTACCCCAGCATTGTCTCACCAGTTGTATCTGGTCTGTTGTGCTGATTACTAAATACTACAAGCTGGTGACTCTAAACCTTTTTTTATTTTTTTTATTTTGTGGCCTTCTGTTCTTGTTGTTATTAACAGTAACCTGTGTTGTTCCAAATCACTGGGAACACATTTTTTTCCTTCCAATATATTTAGAAGAAAAGACAGCTTGCAGCTGTCTTTTCTTCCAAATATATTGGGGGAAATCATCTTATGTACGATTGATGGACTTTTTAAGAAACATAACATTTCTGAGGTCTTCCAGTCTGTTTTAATTGACTTCTCACTGAATCTGCACTGCTCATTGTTTGCAACTTATTTGAAAAACAAAATAGATATATATGCTAAAAAAAATAAACTTTGGTGTAAGGTGATGAACATGATATGAGTTTTTTGATTTTCAATATCACTGACAAGACTTTGCGCTCATTCTTGAAATTGATGAGTTTCTACCACAATGTTTTGGTAAGGGTGGAAAGTAATCAAGACACAAAAGGAAAAAAAAATAGGAAGATTGCAAATATGCCATTCATCATAACAGTCGGGATTCGGGTGTTTAAAAAATAATAGAGGCAGTCAGATTACCTGTCAATGCTTATAATGGTTTGGCCAATCCGCATAAAGCTGTGTCTGTACGAAATAGAATCAACCCCTTTGAGCTTCTGGTTCTTTTTTTATGTTTATTCAGTAGCAGCTGCTCTTGTCACAGCAAATAACATTTGGTCACACAATCCCTGTAGTGAGTGTGTGTGTGTGTGTGTGTGTGTGTGTGTGTGTGTGTGTGTGTGTGTGTGTGTGTGTGTGTGTGTGTGTGTGTGTGTGTGTATGAGAACAAGAGAGGGATTCATTGTGTGATTCAGCAAAACACAGGTGTTTCTTAGACTTGTTCTCCAGCAATAATAATAATAATTTACATGACAAAAATTAACAAGTGCTCATAGGATTTTAAAAACAATGGTGGTGGTCTTCAGGTCTCCGAGTGGTTCTGGGTGCACCAATGGATCAGCTGACCCACCTTCTATCTGTAAGTAGGCTCATCGTCATACTGGATCAACACACTATCAGTGTTGTCTTCTGGACATCACTGTCCCCACTGTGACTGTGTCAGAATCACCAGAACTTGTTTGATTAAAACGCTGGTTCTCCCTATCTATAGCAGTCAACTAATAAAGCACTTCTTGTGATTTGTGGCTTTTTCTTGTGGTCAAAAGTTTTCTATCCTGGGCCTTAGGCCCATCACACTCCAACAATATTAAAATACGTTAAGTGTTTTGTTTGTTTTGTTTTTGAGCGCCTGCCTTTTTTTTTATTGCCATCAGTTGCTTAGAAGAAATAGACCAGAACAATGGCTAAACGTAAATAAAAAAATATGAATTCTCCAGATGACACATATGCTAAAAAAAAGAAGAAAATGAATGGGGTCTCTGTGTCTAATGGAATTCTTGGGTTGTCTCTTGTTTTACTCCACTATCCCTGACGGAGGATAAAACTAAGATTATATGAAAATTATAATATAAAGTGACCTTGACTTCTTGATCAACGAGATCTGGGCTAAGTTGTCCTCACTGCAACTGAAGTGTGTTGTTTCATTATGCCAAGATCTAAAGAGCTCGTCAGGCTCTGTAGGAAAAAAATGTTATGTTTTTTTTTTGTTTTTGTTTTTTTTGAGGCTGGTGAGAAATTTTAAAATATTTCAAAATATTTAAAGCAAACCACAGACAAGTAGGGCAGAGTGGAATGACTCACTCTGTATTTCATGACCAATCACAGCAATCATCCCAAAGGCAGCGAGATGATGCAGAAATAAGGCTAAAAACTGTAGCAAAGGAGTTGGCAATAAGAACAGCTCCTAAATGCCTTTGGATGTGGGCATGTGAATTAATGATTGTGATGGCCCCCGAGAGAGACTGCAGACCTGATCAGGTTGTACCCTAACTCTCTCGAGCTGTTCCTGCCAAAAAAAAAGCACCCTCAAAACATGATGCTGGAAACAAGATGTGTCACCCTGGATGTGGCAAGTTCAGGGTAATGTGCAGTGTGAGTTTTCTTCTACAAATTCATGTTTTTTTCTGTAAGGGAGAGGAACGAAAGTTAGCCGTTGCAAGATAATATATATGTGTCCAAATGAGAGGGACCCGAGTGGAGCCATGAGGTTACAGTGAGCAGAGGGAAAAAAAGGTGGAGGATTTAACATATTTAGGGATGAACAGCCCAGAGCAATGGCTGGTGTCGAAAAGAGGTGAAGAAGCAGTTTGGAATTGGTGGACAAAAGTGTCAGGTGTGTTGTATGATAAGAGCATCAGCGATATTGAAAGCAAAGGTGTACGAGACCGTGGTGAAACCAGTGATGCTGTATGGTTTAGAGACAGGGGCACTGAGGAAGAGAAAAGCGGCAGAGCTGGAGCTAGCAAAAATATGCTGAGGTTATCTTTGGGAGTGATGAGGACTAGATCAGGAATGACTACATCAGAGCCAGAGGCCAGACTGAGATGGTTTGGACAGATACAGTGTAGGGTAGAGTACATTGGTAGAAGGATGTTGAAGCTGGAACTGCCAGGCAAGACACCAAAGAGGATATTTATAGAGTGAAAGATGACATGAAGGTACTCTGTGTGAGAGAAGAAGATGCAGAAGATAAGGTTAGATGGAGACAAATTATTCACTCTGGTGACCCCTGAAAGTGTAATGTTCTGTTCTGGTTCATGATGTTGTTGTTGTTTTGGTTAAGTTAACTTTCCTGCCTTAGGGTTTATTTCTGTTTCTAGTATTGGATTGGATTCATGTTTAGCCTTAACTGTTTTAGTTATCTGGTCTCCCTTATTAGATTTGATTAAAGCTTGTGTTCTGTTCAGTCTTGGCCTTGTTTTCTATCTTGGGTTTTCTCTTTATGGCTATTTTTGCTCTGTAGTTGGTCACCTTAGTTTCTGTCCCATCAGCCTCTCTGTCACTTCCTCTTCCTTGATCACTCTCACCTGTTCCTAGTTAATTAGAAGTCACTTGGTTTCACCTGTCCATCTGTCTATTTAAACCCTCCTCAGTTTTCTGTTTGTTGCTGGAACTTCTCACACACGTCATTGGTAAGAGCCCTTCAGCTTTTGTATGTATTCTGAGTACCTGACCAGTTCCTCTGTTTTTTGAGTCTGTCCCAGTTTTTGTTGTCACCTGGATGTTTGCTCTGTGCACCTTTTTGGATTGTTTTTTTTTGTCTGCCTTCCTGACCCATCATCTCCTTAATAAATCCCATCAAGTATTATTTTAGTGTCTGGCTGAATACCGGGTTCATCTCCTCATAATTCATTACAGAAAGGGTAATGTCAAAAGAAGGAGACAACTCTGAACATGAAGCTTAGAATAATTGTAGATTTTCTTGATTGTTTTGCACTTTTTTGAATTTGCTATCACATATGTGCATGTGTTAAAAAGGGTTCAAAAACATTTTGAAAGAAATAAAAATGGGCCTTCTTCGTGCATACTGAATTGAGGGAGGGGGGCTTTAAAGTGCTTTTGCTGCTTTTCAATTGCACTGGGCACCTACAGGCGTTAAGTGGGCATGGCTATTCAAACTCGGAGTACCACGAGTCATGTAAGTGCTTTAAAAAAATATCCTTTCTAAGAACTCTTTGTTGTTCACCGAAGTTAATAAAAACCCCATTCAGAAGAGAAGACGACGGCATCCTGCCTTGCGAATGTAGGAACAAGAAGCTAAATTCAGACATGCGATTTAGCAGCCCCCACACTTATTGGCAACCATGGCAGAGATGTGTAAATAGTCTTAAAATGATTTTACCTATTACTGCAGCAATATAATCTCACACGAATAGATATTAGACTCCAGTGTACAGACGGAATAACCTTTAATTATTGCTCTTTGTGCAGTCTCTTTAGAACATTTAGAGTCCTGAATCCTCCTATGCGCGCTTCACCCTACTCCATAGGCTTTCTATTGGATTTAGGGCCTGGGGACTGACATGGTCATGGATACTGTGTCTCTTGAACAATTTCTGTCTTGATTTAGATGTGTTTCATATTAATATCCTGCCTCCTTTTTTTTTTTTAAATGTCCTGATAGTTCAAACGCTGATTATATGCACTGTAGTAATGGTACCATTACCTTTGGCATGAAAACAGACCCACAGCATTACAGACACTTTGTCATGCTTAACAGTGGGTGTGAGATAAAATTTCCCATATTCATTATTTCTTTTAAGCCAGACCCACCAGGAGTAATAGTTGCTAATAAGCTCAATTAAACCTGCATCTCATGTCTCACCATTGCACACCATACTAGGTTTGTTGAAACTTGGAGAGAATAATACATTCCTTTATCCAAACTTGTCTCGAATATTGCTGTGCTCTTTATGCTGGTCGCAATCAAGCATCCCTTGCATTGTCCAAATTGCTGCTGCCCATATTTTAACTGGTACCCACAGATATGAGCACATCTCACCTAGCTTGTCCTCCCTTTACGGGGTCCGCGTGCATCTCACAATTGATTTAAAAATCCTGACATTGGCTTATAAATGTTAAAATAGTTGAAATAGGAACCCCCAGGCGTTCCCAGGCCAGCCAAGAAACATAGTCCTTCCAGCGTGTCCTGGGTCTTCCCCTGGGCCTCCTCCCGGTTGGACGTGCCTGGAACACCTCACTAGGGAGGCTTTGAGGTATAGTGCCCAGGGGCACCACATTGTCTTAATACGGGCCTGGTCAAGGAGGCATGCTAACCAGATGCCCAAGCCATCTCAACTGGCTCCTCTCGACGTGGAGGAGCAGTGGCTCTACTCTGAGTCCTGCCCGGATGACTGAGCTCCTCACCCTATCTCAAAGGGAGAGCCCAGACACACTACGGAGAAAACTCATTTCGGCCGCTTGTATCCGGGATACAAGGAGTGAGATACTTCCCCCGCTAATCTACACACAGATGTCAGAAGATGATGTACAATGGGAAGTTGGCCACCCATTAAACTTGTAGTCCATCACACTGGCATGGGGGATGTTTCCTCATGGCTAATTAAAGAAACAGCAGCTGAGGAACAGGGGTGGATTACACATCTACTACAGTATCTTCCTCAAGAAGATACTGTAGTAGATGTGTCCCTTGAGAAACAAATGGTTTGTTGCTGCACTGAAGATTTGTTTTTTAGCACTCCAGAGTTTATAGGTCCAACATCAGGAAGAATATCCCTTCTTAGAAAGGTCATTGTGCCCAGATATTTCACTAAATGAGACTAATCAATATGTGACAGGCTTTCAATAAGGCAGCTATAAAATGTCATAGACATTGGTATTGTTTACACAACAGGGATAATTGCAAATCTTTAGTTTAAAACCAGCTAGAAATAGAAAAATACTTTTTTTGTCTCTCAAAGCAAAGTGACAAATAAGTCAAAGCATGTTATACAGACTGTACAGTGAGGGCAAAGTTACAGTACACAACTAAAATGCAGTGGAGTTATTATAAAGATCATACTCAAATTTATAGAAATGTGAAACTGAGTAGGATAATGTTCAACATGTGCATATTTATACTGGCAGAACAACAACCGACTATTTAAATGAAATGAAAAATGTGCAAATGTAAGCACTTAGTGATGCTCCAATCAACTCAAAAAGTAACAAATAGATAAACCTCAATAAAAGGTCTTTAGTTGCATTTATTGCATTGTAAGTTTTTGGTTTTCTTCAATAAAAAATATATTTCACGTCACTTCTAGACTTCTAGTTCTAACTGCATTTGGGTCCTAACATGACAGTGTGAGTGTCCTCAATGCAAACACCAAAGAGTTCAACAGATTGGCCTTAACAGATTGCACTTTTACTCTGCTAAGTATATCCCCATGAGCTAATTACATCTCTGTTGCCTAACCCTTACGCTCCTTTTAGCATCAAACTAACCTTTACCTCTCTCATGCTGACTGGAGATCTAACCTTCCCAGAAGGCTGTGCACCACGAGTCCACACTGACATGCTTGTTATGCTGCAGTTTGAGGTCATCACACCATGGACACATACTGACAGGCCTCATGGCTGAAGATATGTTTGTCCTTTGAGAGGAGCGCAAAGCTGTTTGGTAAAGAGTAACTTGTGTAGTTATGTTGTCTGAGAATTACAAATAACAAATCATTTTTTTGTTTTTACAGTTTATCAGAACAAAGATTCAAAATATATTTTGGTATTATCTTATCTCAAGCTGCAGTCTGTTAGACTCCCATAGGCACTATATCACAGTCACATATTTAGACACACATTTGAATTTCAGATGGTCAGCAGACGATTAGGCTACAACATGTTCCACAGTTTTCAACCTCCTTTTGCCCAAAATCTTACCTAAGGCGAGAAAAGAAATATGCAGCCATGTATGTTCCACATGCTACCCGAGAAGAGGCATTACCATTTCAGGGAGGAATAACCTCCCTGAGTATCCCTATAAATATTGAATGTGCTCTATTTCCTCATGCAAGACCTTCACTTTGCCTGTATATGTGTGACTGTGTGTGCAGTCTGCAATTACTCTGCTGTTACTGCAAGAGGCCGGCAGGAAGAGAAGAAACTGGAGTAAGCAAGGTGATAATACAAGTGAGGACAGGAATGAAGTTGGACTACTAGGGGGGAAAATGTATTATGGTCATTTGCAGTTGAAGGGGTATTGTGAAGGTTTCAAATTTCTTACGTTGTTATTAAAGGGAAGGACGTGTACAGAGATGGATGTAGGAGCATTTAAAACAACTCACAGGCACATGTGAGGCTCCCCATCCTTTGACTTTCCTCACGTTTTGCTTCATTTATTGTACACAAGAGGATTTGTCCAGATTATGAAAGCTAAACAAAAAAAGACATATGGGATTGTTTTTCCATGGCATTCAACCAGAATAATAATACTTGCTGCCACGTTCATTGCACATTAAAATGTCTAAACCCATTACTACACAGTAGTAAATTAATATCAATATTATAAAGTGGCTCCAATGTATTCACTGAATACTGATCAAGCAACTGTGAAATGACACTAACTTCACTCGCACAAGGGCGTATAATTCTCAAAACTGCTGATTACAGATGTTTGGATGAGTGTGCTTGTACATAATAGGATTAATTGCATTATATTAGTGTTTGAAAGTGTTGTCACGTTACAATCACAGATTTCACACTTTCAATTTTTAGATCAGTTCTCAGGCTTTATATCAGATTTAGATTTGTTTCTTTCCTGGATAAAGGGAGCTGCTGGCAATAAAATTGGCAACTGAGGAGTGGAGGCACTGGCCGGAAGGCACAGAGCAGCCAATTATTGTTTGGACAGATCACAAGAACCTTTCATACCTAGAGTCAACTAAGCTCATTATTCTTCTGCAGATTCAACTTTGCCATCACTTATTGCCCTGGATCCCATGATGAGAAGCCCAATGTGCTTTCTCAACAGTTCCTCTCTGACAATACACCCAGTGAACCAGAAGCCATTTTTCCATGTCCTGCACTATTGGGTCCCTCTCCTAGCATCTGAAGAGTTTAGTCCAACATATTTCCCAGAATGAACCATATTCAGGAGGGTGGACCTCCTGACCAACTCTTTATTATTTCTTCCATCCCTTCCCAGGTCATTTAATGCATACAAACCTTCTGTTTTTTTTGTTTTTTGTCACCCTGGTGTTAGTTGTACGATGGGCCTCCTTCACTTACTGGTGGCTCGCTCTTAACAAGGATGTTCAAGATTATGTCTCAGCTTGTACCATATGTGCTAAAACCAATAACTTCCATTGTCCTCCTTCTAACATCTGTCTTCCACCCTCCATCCCCTGTGATCCAGATAACCATAGATTTTGTCACTGATCTCCCCATTCACTTTATTTTTGAACACGGAAGTAACTATGGGTCCAACTTCCGTTTTTTTGTGCGGCTCTTCCGTTTCGGCCAAATAACATTATCTTGATGTCGTGAAACAAGGGCAGAACAAAAATGTTAAGACTTTAAGACGGTTTATTTAAGTCAGAATGGCAAGACAGACACAGGCAGGCTCGGTGGTCAGAATAACAAATCCAGGGTCGGTACTCAAACAGGCAGACTGGCTAGATGAGGACAGGCAGATTTGGTGGTCAGAAACAGTCTAGAATGGTACACAATTGAGCAGACTAAACAGGCAGGGATCAGGCAAACTGAGATACTCCACAAACAGAACCAGGTCAGGAAAAACAGGCAGGCAGTCAGATCAGCCAGGAAAAAACAGAAAACAGGGAACAGGCCGGCCCAGAATATCCGTAGGCAAAATTGGGTCGTATCAACAGGTCAACAATAAATGGAACGCTGGACTAGACTGACCAAAAGGCTCAAAATAATCTGCCCATGAACAAAGGAGTGAAGCAGGAATAAATAGGGGAGTGAGCAGGTGAACGGAGTAGAAACTAATTACAGAAAACAGGAGGAACTAATCAAAGGAAGGGAAGTGACTGACAGATGAATAGCTCTGACTGGCTGGTAACTACTGACAGGGGAGTGACACAAACTGATTGGGTGAAGACAGATAAGTGGGCTGGCAGGTAAACAGAACTGAACTAAAAGCCTGTAGAACCCTGACTGATAACCAAGTAAAATAAAGAAAAGTGCAAAACTGAACTAACACAAAACCCAAATCGTGATACTCGACTGAAATGATAAACTGTCGCGGCAACATTTCCAAAACTTGCAGAGCGATCGAAGTGGCAGGTCAGTGCCACAACCACAAACTATTCATGGCTGAGAGGATGACATGAAGAAGTGGCCTCATACAGCTTACGAGGACATTTTTAACCATTTTGGTGCGGATGGCTCTTCAATGCGAATGTGTGAGGCAAACCTCCACAGTGGAAAAGTTGGCATGGTGTTGAGAAATAGCAACATCGATGACCTGGTATCCGTGGAGGCTGATGTCCGTTCAAGCCAAAGCAAGTCTGACGCTCACTCTGCTGGATCCTGACTACGTCAATGGCACTACAGAGACGGCCGGAGTGCTCTTGTGTTGCAGCTCTTTCATTCCAAATGTTACATTTTGGAAAAAGGAAATAAAACAATTTTTTTTCATCCAATTCATCGATTAATCGTAAAAATAATCAACCGATTAATCGATTATTAAAATATTAATTAGCTGCAGCCCTAGTGGGAACGCATGAATTAAGAAACAATTTTTGCCCTCCAGAGAAGACCTTCACAAAACAATAGAATTGTCAACAGAAAATTACGCTCCCATCTATTCCCCTGATCAGAAGGTTGGGTCATGGGCGAAATATTTCCCATCAAACTGTTGCAGCAGTAAACTTTCCACCAGATGTTTTATTCCGTTCTCCATGGTCTCTTCTTCTTTATGAAATCCTTGGGAATCCAAGGGCTCAAGTACAGATCTGATAAGAGGTTATCCATGGTGGATGCGAGAAAGCCCAGGAGAGATAAATCAAAGGAAACTTTAAAACTATTAATGTATAGTTTATAGAATATTTGGCTTGACTCTATAGGTAGTAGGTGACGTTCATTCATAGTGATTCTGTTTGCTCTCATCGCTGTTACCTGAATGTGTGTTCCCTTCTACCAAGATCCCATCCATGCTCATGCTTGAATTTCTTTGCTCTGGTGATCAGTTCCTCACTCCTTGTATCCATAGAAGAGTCCTCCTTCAGTTCACCGCCATTTATTTTCTCAGTGCTCCTCAGACCTACCTCCTGAAAAAAGCTATTTCTTCTACTCAACCACTTACCTCACCCTCACCTTCCTGTCCACCCTCTGACACTGACCACTTCACCACATGCTTCCTCCTGGAAATAAAGCAAGAGAGATTCAGCACCAACAACCACCAAACATCACCACCTGCCAATATCAGACTCCAGAAAACGCTCACCCTCCATCAACAGTAAGATTCTAAGTTTTCTTCCTTGCATTAATACTAATACACCATCTTGCTGTCACGATTTTTCTATGGATGAACCCAGAACCGCAACACACGGAACTTAAAATGAAAAGTCTTTATTTAAGGGCTGAAGGGATATGGATGGTAGACCGGAGAGGCAGGACTGCACAGGTAAGCGTGTAGGTGATGGCAGGAGCTGACGGACCGGAGCTAGAGTACATGGAGCCAGAGACAGGCAGCAGTGTCCACAGCTTGGCAGAGAATCGGCAGGTCAGGGGGGCAGCAGCGTCCACAGCTTCACAGAGGCAGGCCGCAGTGTCCACAGCTTCTCAGAAACAGGCAGCAGTGTCCACAGCTTCTCAGAAACAGGCAGCAGTGTCCACAGCTTTTTAGAGACAAGGCAGCAGTGCAGCAGGACTAACCTTAAAAGAGAAGCAAAAGTGGCAGGGTTCCAAAAGGTACACAGGTTGACAGGCATGGAGAGGGTGTAGAACGATGACGGACCGGCAACGGAGTGAAACAGAGGGAGGCTAAAATAGGTAGGCTAGCAGGTGAAATGCGTCTGACTGATTAATTACCAACAGGTGTGACTGACTGCAAAGGGAGTGAAGGGAAGGCTTAAGTGAGGGGAAAGGAGGAGCTGAAACTAACAGAAATTAAAGTCAAATCATAACTAAAACCCAAACAAAGAGGAAAACTGAAAACTAATATTAAACAGAAAGCTAAGTCAAAACTCAACCCTGACACTTGCGTTCAGATAATAATTACTAACTTCTCCTCTTCAGTGCCCAGTCAGAGCCCCACCAGGAAACTTTAACTGAATACATTTTTTAATAAACCTGTTCAGAAAAAAATGATCAAAAGCCCCATTGCCTTCAATTTAAAGCCTGTTAGCTGTTGCAGTAACTTAGAATTTGCACAGGTAAACCTGTTGAACTGCAATTCTGTGTCCATAACTCCTTCAACAATCATGTCAAATGTCTTAAAAGATAAAGAAAGGAATAAGAATAAGGTACAGAAAAGCATCAATATGGTAACATTAACAGGTAACTTTACTGTTTATTGCAATTACACAAGTGTTTAAAACGTGCTTAGCTTTTAGCACCTCTTCAAGCAAACCACCCAGACTGGTATACCGTAACTGTCCCAAGAAACAAAAGATGCATTTAGAATGCTTGTTAACTAATTGCTCACGGGTCAAAGTATTTGATATTAACAGGAAGTATTTTTTGTGCACGTGTGTGTGTGTGTGTGTGTGCTAGGTTTCAGGGATGCCAGTACGTGCATTCTTTTTGCTAAGACATGCAGTCACCGAAAATATGTGCATACAATAACATAACGCTACAAGGCAAGAAGGATCAGTCATCGTCTCCCCAGAGCATGTCTGTGTTGTAGCGAATGCATTGTGACAGAGAACTTGACTCACCACAACACACGTGGGAGCCGGGCATTAGCAGCGATCCAATGTAGCAAGGCGCTTGCAGCACCAAACATCCTTTAGAAAGGGAAACAACACCCAACGCACCGTCATCCCAAAATCTGTCAGTGTCAATTACTGGGAATTTTTCAATTCACTTTCATGGTTCACTTCATCTTGCTGAACTGGAGGTGAAGTGTCCAACTCAGTTATGCTTTCTGAGGTTTTAGTGAACAGCCCAAAACAATAAGACGTAAAATGATTTTCAGTATTTTTATGATAATTTTATTCTAAAACGATTATTATCAGTTTATATCATGAAACTTTTTGATATGGCCCAAATAAAAAAGGAAAAGATAGAATTGTGTGTGTGTGTGTGTGTGTGTGTGTTACATATGTAAAATACTAGGATCAGTGTTACAAGTTAGGCAGAGCATAAAAGATCTGCTGTGCATCATGGTCCTGTGGGAGCCAGCACATCCTAAGAGAGGATTTTTACAAAAAGGAAGTGACTTTGAAATCTATCCTCTTTTGCCTACACCATGTACTTTCCCATGTACGTAATCTCCTAATTGAGACTTCAGTTAATCCATTTGCAGCCTACGGGTCACTCTCGTTTCAAGTAAAAATCATCTTATCTGTTAAAGGTGTGTGACCCTCCCGAGGCAATCTGACTTTCATCTGCTTGTCATCATTTCTTAATGAGTCGCAGCAATGGAAAAACTAAAAACTGGGGGGAAAAAATACTTCAAAGCGTGGGATAAGACGTCTAATGAGTATTTTGAAAACAGGAAGAGCTTGATTGATGAAAAGTGAGAATGCTGGAAGATCAAGATAAAGACCACCCGTTGTGCATATGTCTTACGTTTAGATTCTTTTTGTTCTTACAGTCAGGATCATCCTGGATTAAAAGAGCAAAAACTACTAAATTTGGACAATTTGAATTTAAGAAAAACTGTTTTACAGTCAGAATACAGGATTCAGTTTCTCATCGAATCTTTTGCAACTGTGCAATTTTTGTGACCCAAAGGTTTTACATCAAGCCGAATTTTGCAGAAGCGATCAGATGAATTCTGCCAAGACATTGCATAATGCATAAATACAGTTTTGCTAGTTTGTTTTCAATTTATAGGTTTAAGTTTGCCTTGAATAATACAAAAGGGTTATCATTGATACGTTAATCAACACTTGGTTGTCGGCTGTTACGGCCCTTTTCGCACAAAAAAGCAACAAAATATTAAAAAGCTGCCAGAATGTGTATGGTGTCGGTGTGATCTTCCACAGGCTTTCTGGGGCACATGAAAAATGCAGTGCAGGATGGAAGGCAAAAGTCCCCGGGTTGTTTTGATCCTGCATAAACTATCGACAATGTTATCATGGTTCATTATGGTGGTGGCTGTATATCTGGTTTGGGATGCAGTAACGACACAGGTATAGTTTGATCATTAAAGAATCTGAAGCAGTACTGGCCACTTGGGAAACGGCCACAACCTTCTAACGCTGGCCCCGTGCTGGATAAGTAGTATTTAATCATTGTAGCTCTTTTAGCTCTGTGCCTGCTACTGTACATGCAGTCCTGCTGTTCTTCTAGCGTCAGCCAATTTGATCTCACCAAGTAGCTGATGCTTTTCACAACAATAGACCCATTAAGGCCCATTGTACATGGAGATCAGTATTAGCTGGGCTCACTTTGGAATATGACTCCCTGCAGGTTAGAAACCTCTAGGCATACGAAACAACTGCACTTTACAAACACTTGAACTTCAAAATGTAAGATACTTGATTAATCCATTTACTTTATTCATCTCCATTATTGTATTATGTTACTCCTGCTACGAATTGTATTGTCAAATTTTGGCTTCTTTGTATTTTTGGCGTCCTTGTTGTGTAGTTGTTTCTTTCACCTTGGGTCTGAGAGGATCGACATTTCAATTTAGCTGTATGCCTGGCATATATAGAAAATTGATTGAATAGTTGACTAGAACTAAAAACGAATCTGTACATACAGGCTGCTTATTTGGATAATGAGGGAAGTTGTGAATTCCAGGTTAATTGCAAAATGTATTTGTCACATTGTCAAAGAGATGTGCTAGGATCATAAGGCGTTAAAACACTTGAAGCTGCAGAGCCTGCATAGTGAATGGCCTGAATTTTCACAGTGCTTTTCTTGTCATGCTGACCACTCCAAGTGCTTTATGCCAGATTCACATTCCCCAAGTGGCACTCAGCAAAGCACACATTCATACACCGATGCACGGGTCGTTTGGCAGCTTGGGTTTAATCGCGTTGCCTAGGGGCACATCGAGATGTGACAGAAGGAAACTGGAATGGGACCCACAACTTTTTGGATTGGGAGATAGGTACTCTTCCCACTGATTCAAAGTGCGAAATGTGATCAGCTGACATAGGTCAACCAAAAAAAAAAAAAAAAATACATAAATAAATAAAATATTGGATTATGTGTGCATGATTGCTTCTCGACTCTGAGATTACTGAGCACAGCACTGCACCTGAGAAAAAATTTAAAATACTATGCACATGTTATGCACAGGACGGAAACCCCCCTCCCCCCTCACCGGCATCCACTTGCGCTGCTGATGAAAATACAGATGATGTTTCCTCGCCACAAGACTGAACCCGATGGTGGAGGTGGAAACCTCATTAATTTAGAAACTTCTGCTGGTTGTTAAAGAAAACACCATATTGATGATGTGTTCACCCGTGAATTTGGATTTATGGCAGGTGAAAATCCCTGATCGGTGAACACTGAGAAGGCATTGAGGTCATAATTGCGTTTAGAACACATATGAGTTTTCTCATGGTCCACAGATATTTGAACAGTAAGTGACTTGTTGTATGATCAAAGTCAGTTTCATTTCGTAGCAGTCACCACAGGGGATGAACATTTTTGGCCAGAACGTGTTTTTGTTTGTTCTCAAGAGCCTTACAATCACTAAATCATATTTTGCAATATAATTCTTTTTTTATTTGCAAATAAAAGCCAGATTAATGTTTTTAAGTGCACCACTAAAAATAGAGAAACAACCAATAACGAACAAATCCTGTCGAGAAGAAACATTGTCATTCTGTTTTATCTTCATGTATTTTGCTAATTATTTATTCTTTCTTCCCTTTACAACAGTTTTTCTGTCAACCAGCACTAAAACATTGATTTTAATTTTACTCTTTCCTCCTCAGTTTACAGTCTTTGGTGATTTTCCCCCTATTTATTATCATCTTTCATGTACTTCTTCTTACATATGTTTCTTTATACAGTACTCATGTTTCCTTAGTGTCTATGTAACTGAGGTAGTTACTTCGTATGTGCCCCTTCTAAGTCGTTGCATCTCCACTCAGGCATTCCTTCTTATATTTCTCAAGCTCTAGTGGTCAAGGAAAAACACGATTCAGAGATTTAATTAAACCCCAACGAGGCCTCCTTCTCCTTTCTCATCATCCACTCATCACTTTCACTCTCTCTTTGCTCCGTTCTTTCTCACTCTCTTCCTCCTTGGCTTGCTCTTGTTGCCACTTGCACTGTTTTTTCCTTGTCTTTTGGTTAAGTTTTTTTTTCCATCCTCAAAGCATTCATATGTTCCTCTCCATCCTTCGTTTGCTTGCAGCAAATTAACATATTGTCCAACTTGCTTTCCTATCTTCTCCAGCATTGCATTAGCGGTGCAACAGACAGTTTTAGGGAAATATAGAAAAACTGCCAGGCCCTCATGTCTTGCATGAACTTAACAAGATTAAGGCTCTAAAGCCTCTCTAGGGGGCTCTGTGAGTGCCTACTTAGCTACAGTTGTGCTATGAGCAAAATGCTGACATTAGCAAACAACTGCACCATGACGTGCTTTAAAATGACACTGCCACACATGAAGTTGGTGGACTTTTCACATTTTGTGTTCTAATATTTGTCAAGTTGAAGGGCAGATCCCTGAGCAATGCCTCATTCTGAATCACTTAAGCCCCAATTGCTTCTTTGAGGGTGTCTGTGAATCTGACTACATTCACAGCCTAATTTTATATTATTTCATTGGTGGGTGTGATTTCCAACCCCCCCCCCCCCCCTTATTTTCTGCACAGCAGTTGAAGATACTGTGTGCAAAAATACAACCGTAGAAGGGTTCAGGGTTCAGAGTCAGTTCAAGAAGATTCAGATGTTTTCTGTCTCGCTGTGGTGAACTGCCTGCCCCTTTCCACACCACCATCCTGCCACAGGCTTCTGCTGATTGTGATTCATCCAACCCGAGCCCCGTCACAACAGTCATAATGTAGAGCGCTTGAGTTCATACACGGAGGGGAAAGAATAACAACTGCAAAAATAGCCCAATGAAAACTTCAAAGGTCAAAATGTCATCAGTTTAAGTTTTGAGAGAAACAGCAGTAATGATTATTTTATCAAGAACTCTGTAGAATTGATGCCGTGTGATTCAAAGTCACATTTGAGTTTAACCTGTTTTGTAAGATTATATGATCATTGATATACTGTCTTGACTTTTGCTTGAAAATATCTTGTGTATTAGGACCACTGACCTTTTTTCTTTAGCTGCAACTGTTTGAAGTATTGTTTAGCTAATGCAATATTTGTTCCTGCCATTGTTTATATGGGAACAAAACATGAGAATGGAGGCCCAGTATTTTTGCCTGCATCGTTTTAACAACTGCAATTTGCAAAATAAATTATCTTAATGAACAGATGCATGTCAGAAATAAATATTTGTTTCATACACATGTTATAATGATGCACACACTTTAAAGTCAGTGTGAACTCGCAGTGAAGCAGAAACAACTGACATTTCACTTAAGATATTGATTTTTGGTTATATTTAAACATCCTACATCTAAGATTAGCTTGGCTAATTTCATAATAGTCCATAGGCTGTGCAAAGTTCTCTGAAAGATGAATGTTTTGCCTCAAATCATGTTACTAAATCAATCTGGACTAGGCCGGTGAATTATTCCTGATCATTTGCACAGTGCATTAAATAAAACAAGAGCATGACCCACATGCAAGATATTTAAACAGTCAGTGCTGCTGATATTTTATGCATAATTGCACATAGGATGCAGGGAATTTCTGGACTGTACAAATACTGTTTATGCACAGTGGTGAAAGGCTTTTAAATCAATTTCAGTCTAGTGGAATTATATTAAAACCCAGGAACCTTCTTTCCATACTGGTGTGCATGCAGGAAGAAAGGATCTGCCATGGTTTGTGTGAAAAACTATATTTCAGGTTTTACATACAGTATGTGTCAATAAACCTTTGATGTGATTCTGTTACTTTCAGCTCTGAGGGAAACACATTTTTACATCACTGTTGCAGGTTATGTGGGAACAAATTGGCATGTCACTTGAAAACATTGTCACAATTGTTCCCAGCCACCATATCTGTCAATGTTGAATTGTTTGTGCAGACGGATTTGCCAGTACATGGTTGATGGTTTCCTAAATCACAAATGTAATCTTGTCCCTATAGTTATGCAAAGGTTTTTGGCATATTAAAGCCCAATTTGACTTAAGGTAATGGGGTAGAATTGAATGTTTTTGCTGGTAAAAGAACAAATACCAATTATCTTCACTTTGACATTGTAATCAATCAGTAAATAATTCAATGTAATTTTCTTTATTTGCTCAACAGGGAATGGTATATTGATAAACATTTTAAATAACACAAGCATAAGCAGTGGCATGAGGTGAGGCTCACGACTAGTGATTCACAGACTCTTCTGGAGTTGAATTTAAAAATACATGAACCCACAATTGAAGCTTATATAATACTTTTGACCTCAATTACAAATGTATATTAGTACTTTTATTTATATTATAATACATTTCTGACTGTTCAACAATACGGTAGCAAGAAAGGCAAAATAATATTAAATACTTGCTCAAAAATTGATTTGGTCTCAAAATTATGACTGATCTTACCTTTATTTGTAGATGAAGTCCATGGAAGCAGGTTGCTTTCATCAAGTCTTTTGAACTCTCCCTCACCTTCTCGTTGTGGATGCTGATGTTCAGTCTGTTGTGGTCATTCAATGCCAAGTCAATCCGTGTAGCTCGAAACGCTTTCAATATCTACTTTTTGAGTAGCCAACCTTGTATATGTTTGCTGAGACTCCTTGGTAAATTGTATCACAGTATCCTGAGTTAGTCAAGGCGTCGTCACATTTTGAGTCAGTCGTTTTGGGTGTACCACTCCGGTTGGAAAAAGTGAGCAACTTTGTTCCACTTGTGTGAAGCAGATCCTATAGCTCCAGAGTACACCTTCCTCTCTTTATTCCCTTCTGTTTTCTCAGGCCATCTGGTTTAAAATAATCTTTTAGTTTTGAGATGTAATCATTCACTTTGTTGAAACATATTTGAATGAGGGTACAGTTACAGCCTTGTCAAAGCTACACCCCCGCACCCTGCATAGAAGAAGAACATGCAGCGACTTGCACCTGTTACCCATTGATCCTATTGGGCTCCACACTGTCCCCCCATCAGTGAGGTACTTTTTGCCTCACGCTGTGCAAACTCTCTGCAAGTAAAAGCCTAGTCAGAAAGACTAAATATGTCACACACATAATATATTAAAATATATTAAATAAGAACATCAGTATAGTACATGTGCAACCTTTGGGATTAGCCACTCTTTACACCAAAACAATGAGGTTCTCCTGGAAGCTTTAAACACTGCTAACATGGCAACTACATCCAGAGAATATCACACATGACCCTCTTTAGCCAACAAGGCAACCACAAATGTTGTTCGGAGGTACTTTCCCTATAAGACAGGAGGACATTAACAGAACAAAATGCTAAACGATACCACATGTTAGCTGTGCTACGCTACAAGCTATTGCTACAACACTAACAGGGTTTCCAGCTGTCCCATAGTTTGTATCAGAGCTCTCAACTCTCATGCAATGACCGTGTGACACAATCATTTCACGGACTTCACATGCACACACGCCACACATGGTATTTCTCACACATGAAAATAACAATGGGTCATATGGGCCGCAAATGATCCATTCACAGTACTGTCCATTCAGATTATAGTCTAAATCCCGCCTTCTGCGGAGCTGTTTCCGCTTCTTTCACAGCTTGTGGCCATCAGTAATTCCTGCTGGAGTTCGTGTTAACAGAGCAGCAAGAAGAGCGATCACCGTTTATAAATAATTTTTTGTCTTAACCAGTGATGAAAGTAAGCCGGTACGGTCCAGTACTGCGTAGGCAGGAGACAAGGGGAGAGACCGACTGCAAGATAATGCCTTCATTCAGAACCGATCATGGCTGCACGCTGGATCAGAAAACAGATCCGTCAACCAGATGCAGTCTAAATCGCCACTTAGTCTGTTAATAAGTTTTGTTTTTATTAATTCTGCTTTTTTAACTACATGCACCATGTTTCTGTGCCTCAACGCTCCTACTGCTCCTCTCCCCTCTCTTCCCCCGGGGCTAGGGGCTTTTATCAGTGTCCAGCCTTCAAAACGTGAACCACCACGTTTAATGTCTTTTCACCCGTAGCAAAATGTCCCAATTAAAACCAATAGCAGAGTTAGTAGTTGTGTTTCATGCTATTTTGTTTAACGACAGAACCAGTGGTGCTTCTGTGGGCTGCTGCATCACCTTAGGCTTAAATTCACGTGTGCAAAATTAAGTTACATGTAATTTAGGTACACACTTTTAAGGGTTATTTTAAAGGAACTTGTAACATCAGGAGAACCAGTAAGGCGCAGAGCTTGAAAAGCTGTGCCTATACTCATCAAATCTGGGGTTGCAATGCATAAAAAGTGCTAGGATTCACCATTTAAGACTAATAGTGGACTAAAAGTGAAGCAGAATGTAATCATTACATCCGCTCTGACCACAAACAAAACCTCACAACTTCAAACTTAGCCTATGCCTTGCGTAATTATGCACTAGAGCACCCTGCGCCATAAAGGAGACCGGTCTGGTCAGGGCGGAGACTGAATTAAGAAACCTGTCGCTGTGAAAGGTGATGACAATGGTTATGAACTGTAACAAGCTAGAAGTGCATGGAGCTGAAAAGAGGGAAAACAGCAGCTGGATTATGCAAAAAGACGCAGTGCGAACCTGTGTGCTTCAAGTATTGCAGCTGAGGAGAAAATGTCAGACCATGCAGGCTTGATGAAATTCAGCCTCATTCACCAATGAGGATATAGACCTATATTGATAAACAAACCCATAGATTGAGAATCGGGGGTTTTTGATTGCCTGATGTGAATCTGATAATTCATATTGTGCCTTTTATAATCAACAATATTTTCTTGTTAAAGTCAGGGGAAAAAAAGATTGTGTTATGTTATTGAGCTGTTTTTTGAAAAACTGTTTCCAAAACAACCATATTTCCCCCATTTTAAACACTAATAATATTCTCAACTCAACATATCTAAAAACTAGTCATTCAAAACAGAATAAAACGTTAAAGCCAGCAAAATGTAAAATAAAATGATCCACAAAAAATAAAAAAATAAAAACAAAACCTCAAAAGCTAGCCTCTAAAACAGTGTTTTAAGAGAAATGTCATGATTTATATGAACCCGAACCCAACCACACACAAGCAGAGCTAGTTTAGAGAGTTTATTGAAGGTGGTGGGTAGTGGAGGATGAATAAACCAACAGTCTGTCCAGGGCTGGAGCAGGAGGCTGTTAATGTCTGGAGCTGGCAAGCAGGATGGAGCCGGAGCACGGAGGTAGCAAGACCAGCAGCACGGCAGAGTGGAGAGTTGGAGCCAGCACCACAGCAGGACAAGCAGCACGACTGGGTGAATACTTGCAGGACCGGAGTGAGAGCAGGACCTGAACCACAGCAGGCCGGTGGAGATGAAGGAAACTCCAGCTGAACAAGAACAGGTGAGGTGAGCCGTAGTGAGCAAAAACCAACAGAACAAACCACCAAGGAAGGACTGAATGCAGGGAGCTTAAATAGGGAGGCTGACAGGTGTGCTGAGTGCTGGCTGATTAGTGGCTGACAGGTGTAGATGATTACTGGGGTGGCGAGTAGACTGAGGTATATGGAGGGTGAAAAGAGCCCTGAAATGTGCATGGTGCAGCAGAAAAAGCTGCACCATGACACAGAACATTAAACACACAAAGTGAAATGGTCTGCCTGATATGTAAAGCTACTTGAAACCAGAGTTTTGTGCAATGACAGAGAAAGTGCAGTTACCTCTTTGCACTGTTTTTCAGATGACTAATAAAAACTGATCTGCCAACCTGAGCAAATGAGAGGGAGCATGCATTTAAAAACAAAATAATTCTAAAATCAATCCGAATGTGCTGCTAAAACTGGAGAAACATGCTCTCATTTTATGGGAGCAGTTAAAAGAAGAGCAGCAGCATTTTGGACCAGCTGCAGTCAAGCCACTAGAGTTTCATTAAGCCCAGAGTAAAGTGCAGTGCAGTAATCTAAGCAAGTTGTAATTAAAGCATAGATAAACATCTTTAGTGAGCTGTTAAAGTTTGAAAAAGCTGGACTTGACCACAGATTTTAACTGTGCATCAAAGTTAAGATTACCGTATTCTCTAGTCTTACACTCAGGTCTGTGGCAGTCAGTGTCAAATACTGACTTTAAGGTCCCAGGTCAACACGGATGTTGGAGACATCAGTGTGCCCAAACAACATAAACATTTGTTTATTTTTAGAGCAACTATTTTCCTTTTTAGTGTCATAAAAGTCTGACTGACTTCTGCCTGAAAAGGAAGGCTAAAGACTGTTTTTTTATGACTGACTCCAAAGGGACGTGGTAAAGAGAGAAGAGGAGAAGGCCAAGAATGGAGCCTTGAGGCATATAAATAGCAAATGAACATTTTTAAATGATCTTTTTTCTGAACAAGGGTTAGATTGTCCCCTACTTATAGGTTATAGAAAGTAATCAAATTTTATGACATGCGCACGTGCGAGGCTGGGGGGTGGGGGGGGTGGGGGGTGGGGTGGGGGGGGCGGTCAACGCAGGACGAGCAGATCTAGTCAACTCCGTCTCATTTTTTACTGACTAGACATGGAAGTAGAGATGTTTTACTTTTGTTAAAAAGTGAAAGAGGAGTGTTGACACGTTATTGTTCAGTTAGTGGGTTAAAACACAGGCTCTTCTGTTATTGCTTCATCACATCGAGATGCCTAATATGAGGAGAATCATGTCTGTTTAAACTCCATTCACAACATTAACGCTCAATATTGCACCTTCTCACCAAGCAAACAGCTCTGTGGTCGTTTCCAGTTTTCTGATGAAAATACAATTTGCCCTGATTTGTCCCTCAACTCCAGAATTTCTGTCTGTTGCAACAAAAACTCCACCTTCCTGAGTCAATTCCAGCTGTCTGCTTTATTCTTGTGAAACATTTTGTTTCTAGCTAGACCCGCATGAATGGATCAAATGAAACAGACCCCATGGGTACAAACAATCACTGAATAAAGACCACAATTATATATAACTCTGACCGCTCTGATGGCTACAAGCTGTGAAAGAAGCCAAAACAGCTCCACAGAAGGCGGGTTTAGACTGAGCTCTGAATGGACAGTGTTGTGAACGAATCGTCCGCAGCCCATATGGCCCATTGTTATTTTTCTGCGTGAGAAATGCCATGTGTGGCGTGTGTGCGTGTGAAGTCAGGGAAATGTGTGTGTAACACAGTCATTGCGTGAGAGTTGACAGCCCTGCTCTTAACAGTGTAAAGAGCCATGTGCCTTCAGAAAATGTTGCTGCGGTATCAAAACTGGTATTGAGCAAATTACATTCCCAGGGGAATACTGGGAAGGTATCCCTGACAAAAAAAAATGTCTGCTCTGCATTGGGAGTGCATATTCATTTGGAGGACCAGATTATTTTCTTAATATTTTTTTAATCCTTTTACATTTTTATTAAGTTTAAATTTAATCCCAACGAAGCACTTTAAACACCAAGACTTTTTTCCCCAGTTCTTGCAGAATTAGTTTCAAATAAATTTTATGCTGATCAGTTAATCATTTCCAAGTTAATATTGTCTATATGAACAGTGATTTAAAAAAAGCAAAAATAAATTTTGGTGTAAAATGTGATTTTAGGTGCACCTAACTTTTGTGCGGGTGCGCCTAAGAAAAAAAAATGTTGGCACACCAGCGCACCCAGAGCAAAAAGTTAGTTTAGAGCCCTGCAGCGCCATCAGAGTTCAGATACAGCTCCTCAATGCCTCTCTTCACTGTTTTTCCAGGTAATATGTAAATATGGGGATTTTAACCACAAACATTTTGAAATCAAACAGAAAACAAAGTTATAAATCAGTCAGGTTGAAAATAAATACTTGTAAGTATTTTAGTCGTCATGATGACAGGTGAGCCAGTGCCTTACCTGCCTCCCCTGACTACACATCACTGAGCATAAGTGCAACCAGCTGCAGCCTAAGGCTGATTTCCAATGTTTGTCACCCTGCCAAATGGTAAAGGTTATATTATTTGACCATTATACTTTAGATCCTATGTTTGAGTTTGGGTAGACTGCTAAAATCTATTAAGTTGGAAATGTTTGCCATTTTAATGTAGGCGTACTTCACGGTATCCTGGGCAATATTAGTCAAGGGCCCGATCATCACGATCTTAATCTGGCAAAATGCAGAATAGATTGCCGTAATAAACAGTAGATATACTCAATGCCTCAAATTCTGTTATCAAGTTTATTTTAATCCACAAAATAAAGACTCGTAGAACTACAAATGCGCTACATATCCTCTTGTCAAGGACACTCACATATGATGCTATGAACACAAAACGTCAGTGGTATCTCTGGCATGATACGTTTAGTGGGGCACAAAAACTCAGCACCTATAGCAGCATCTGATTTTGATGTGATTAATACAACCTGACATTGATAAATTTTAAATGAAACAGATAAATTAGCATACACCACCACACTAAAAATACCAATATGCTAAATGTAATTAAATTCAGTCTCCGGGTACTCCAGCTTCCTCCCACAGTCCAAAAACATGACTGTTAGGTCAATTGGCCTCTCTAAATTCTACTTAGGTGTGAGTGTGTGTCTGTGTTGCCCTGCGATAGACTGGCGACCTGTCCAGGTTATACCTCACCTCTCGCCCATTGACAGCTGGAAATAGGCACCAGCACCCCTCGCGACTCCAACAAGGATAAGCGTGTTGGAAAATGGATGGATGGAAACCTACAAATAAAGGCTCACTCATATTGTTAATTTATTGAACAGAAAAGATTCACATCGACCCTTCAGTGACCCAGCAAGGACAACCAACACTAGATGGTTGGACACTATCCGGCAGAACGTAAACGTAACCTGTACAATTCAAGTATTTTGATTGGACTATCCGAGCTTGGGGCCATAGTATTTGTGCCCCACAGTTGTCTACTGAGAGTATGTTGAGCATGCACACTGCGATTTCAGACGTGCATTATTTTAACAAGCGTTGGTGGGCCAGCTCTAATATCAAGAGGAATAACCTAAAGAGCTTGTCAGTATTCTGGGAGACTTAGATATATGGACACAAATGTTTAGAACAGAGTTTTATCGGTAAGAGGATCAGTCTTTTTACTATATTACGAACGTAGAGCTCCACAGGGACATCTGGTGGGGGCCAGGCCCTAACTGGCCCCGAATGCAAAGATGCCACAGCAAAACACATCAGTATAATCTGGTAAAATTGACAGTGAGAGTAAAGCCCACAAGAAATAAATATGCAGTCACTTTCAAACCACGGAAGCTGATTCAACAAAATAGTCAGCAATTTAAGGAAAGTGAGGAAATTACCTATTTTCGGTAGATACTTTACATTTTCAATGTTTCTGATATCCTTATTTTTTTATTTTCGTTTTGCGCTCCCACTTAGCTTCTTCAAGTCTAAATTTCTGAGTTGCATTGTGGCGCTTTACTTCACACAACCCACTAATACGTTGTTTGGCGTCATGTGGACGGACTGACCAATCAGGAGAGGGTCTCTCAACTCACTTTCACAGTTACAGGCTGCATTTCCCAACGTCTCTCTCAGCGCCATCTGTGCAGCGCAAGGGCTCCGTCAGACAGTTTAGCATGAAGTGGAAGTAGTTGTGCCCTCACTGCCCAGTGGCCCTTTGGGGACTGTGAGCCGATGGTCCAGTTGCCCATATGGTTTGTAGCCATGAAAATGTCAGAATGATACATCCGGTTAACATTTTGTCTATTATTTGTAATGTTCACTATGTTGTATGTAACCCATTGATTTGTTACTGCAAATTTAAAGGGCCAATAAAGCTAGTCTATAAAAACAGTTTAAGTTATTTGCATAGACAGGAAAGTCAGTTACTTTTAGCTTCTTTGATAATTTAATCCAGAGCATCAATGAATCTGCAAAAGTTGACAACATATTTTTACTTAACTTTGTTTGAGCATCAGTGACAACCACTAAATCTTAAGCGATGTTTATGCATAATATAAATGCACAATCTAGGGCTGCCAAGCAGGAAAGAATTTATGTTCTGGACATAAATTATGGCATTTTTCATTTCTTCTAGCTCAAATAATTTTGTTGGAAGTGAAGCTGGCAAGGGGACGTTTTAAAATCACAGTTTCATGCTAGAAGATAACATCTCACAAGGTTCATGAGTCATTGTATTAATAAATAAGTAAAATATAACCAGCATGTAGTAGCATAACTGTGTGTACATATTTGACCTAGACTGTGTGAGCGTACATGTCTCTCTGTTTCTTCTCCTTGAATTGTGACATTCCTGATGTGAAACGGGAAAGGAATCAGTCAGTCAGTCAAGGATTGAACAGGGAATAAGAAAAAAGCAAGGGGTAATCAGATGGGTCAGGAGATAGACAGATAAGTGGCGGATTCCACTGACCTTGGATTGGGAAAGAGAGGAAAGGCAGACAGGATGACAGTTCAATCTCTGTTGAGAACAAATCTGTGATACTACGACTGGACAGATCATGGAGATTTGCGGACATAAGGAGCAGAGGAGACAGTCGCTGTGCCAGCCAGACACCCTTGTTACTATAAAAATTAAATCAGAATCAGATAGACACTGACAAAAAAACTGTGCATCCATGCACATGGAAATAATCAAACTGTGCAAAAAAAATAGGATTACAATAATTAGGCATAATTAGAATGATCCAAAAAATGTAGGCTGTAAAACTAATCCTGTATGCTTCACAGCTGTTGGGATATATGTCAGAGAGGAAGGCTGAACACAGGTCTTAACTACTAGAAATGGGGACAAAAATGATATTGCCCTTTGAAAGAATTATTGAGGACAAAATATTCACTTCTTCTAATTCACCTTTTCTAAAACCATGAAAATACTAAACCCAGGGCTGCTGGAAGGCAGGACCATGGAGAGGTTAATGTCCCAAGTGACTTAACCATTTAGGAAATACTGAATTCCATACACTTACTTATATACTGGGGATTTCTACTTTAAATCAATAAATAAATCACTGAAAACTATTTTATGTCAGTACTCCTAATGTAGCCACATATAGTGAAAAAAATTCAAAAGAAAGTAGTCCACCAATGAAGTTATGTGTAAAAAAAATAAAAAATTGGAATGACGAAAGAAACAAGCATTAATCACATTAAGAAATGGATGTGGAAACAGGCAGAGAAACCCAAGAAACCAGCTGAAAAATGTCAGTATGTAGAAAGCATTAAGGTAAGACATTTATATGTTGTCTTTTTCTTCAGGGTTGACAAAATGGAGGAATGCAGACGTTTAGCACAGATCCTGATAACCTATTGGCCCGTTTACATTACACTTTTTTAACCGAGCCGAAGACCAGGCCGAGCTCGGTAACCGAAATAACTCTTGTGTGTAAATGGTCAGCAGACTGAACTGGACCGCGCTAGACATAACCGGACCGCGCTAACTGCGGACCAGTTCCTGAGTAGGTCTCGGACTGCTTTTTTTTTTTTTTTTATCCCGGTTATCTGATAACGAAGAGTGCATTAGCAGGCCGCGTTATCCCAGTCAGCTGTCCACGGGTTTTCCGGCGTGTCTGGCTGCAAGTCCCGATTCACACTCCATTCAGACAAATTTCAGACATTCATAATAATACTAGCTTCCTTACCGTGCCACACGGTTTCCAGAGATGATTCTGCTTAGCAGTGTGATAAACCTCAGTGTCTGTTGTTGTTTCCTGCGTCTGTAAATCCTTATTAGACGTTCGTTTGTCTTATCCACGTCCCAAAAGCCGACTCTGTCTAACCATAACATCCTGAATGTTACGGGTGCCGCCATTTTGATTTGCTCGGTCCCGCCTTCAATCCCAGAGAGCAGCAGTACCGCAGATCGTCACTAGGAGGCGAGGAGCAGCCAAGGAGCCGGGATAATGTGGTGTGTAAACGGTCGTCTCGGCTTGGTTAACTGATCCAAGCTCAGACTGCTGAGCTTGGTGTAGTGTAAACGGGCCTTATGTGTTTGGTAGCTGTTGAAGCACTGATTTTAATTACAGTCCACAGATCCTGTAAATATCCTCCAAAATCTTCCCAATCCTATCAATGTTGCTGTTATCCCTGCTGCTCCTTCTTTTTCGATCCAACTTTTTCCTCTCACTTGACCTTCCATAATATATTTGAACACCTACCTTGTTTAACAATGAGCTTTTTGATCTTTCACATGATAACAATGTCTAAGTTTTCTGTTAAAAAGGTTTTTTCTTGTCTTGTGTAAACTTCTGCATTTCAAATGAAAGGAATTTTAGGTTTTTATATCAACATTTAAAAGAAAAAAACTTGAAATACATTGCGTGCAATAAATGTACAAAAACAAATATGTTTATATTTTGATTTTAATTTATGATATAAATCAAAATTTCAATGTTATTCAGGTTTATTGGGATGTGCCTGCATGGTGTAACCCTTTTGTTGCTGCTAGTACATGTGCAGTACATGATACATAGAAAAGCTTTTCCATGTCTTTTATAGTTTCATAGTTATTCAGTATGCATGCGCACACATCGGCACATATCAAAAGGAATAGTGGTAGTTTTATCCCTAGACGCTCTGTTTCTTTGAACCTTAGTTCTTAAGAAAGAAGACAACCTTACAGTGGGAGCCATGTGCAGACAAGGTCGTTTTATTTTTGGATTTCAATTTTTTCACATGTATTTTTACTTAAATGTAAATGTCCCTTTCTGCATGCTTGTCTGAATATGTACACAAATGCACGTCACCATGTGCAACGGGCTCATTTATTGAAACGCAGGCTGAATATTCTACTTTCAGAGCAGAATTTTCAAAAAAGGGAAATAAATATTTAATTGCATTCAGGTAGCAATACCGGCATGAAAAAGCATGCACTTAATGCTTGAGAAGAGCACCACCTGCCAAATCTGAACACGATTTCTACACGTAGCCTACTGACTCATAGATGAAAATGTTTCTAATGCAGTCAGTCTCAAGTTCTAACAGATTTTAAAAAGGCTGCTTATCCTAAAACACCTATCTTTAACTTTATATTTTAAAAGACATCTTCTCATATTTTAAGTGAATACTTGTCATTCAATGATCTGATAAAGTCTTGCAAGCATTCCAAGTCCTATACAAGTACTGCGAATAATGCTTTAAGCCCTGAGGACAATAAAGTCCTTATAGTAACCACAAACAAAAGGCCGAAGCAGAATTCATCAGCTTGGTCAGTTGAGAGTGAAATTAGATGTCATGCTCATAAGAAAACCTCCCAAACGATTGTGCTGCAAAGAGAAAGAGGACAAAAATTCTGAACATAAAATTATTTCCTCTCTGCAGGAGCAATACATTTTATTTTTGGGTTTGTGACACATGATGCCGTTTTTTTTTTTTTTGTTGCTGTTGTTTGTTTTGTTTGCTTTTGAGTGTGGATGCATGAAATGCTGTGTGAGGTGGGGGCTCAGGATAGCAGAGCAGTTCGCTGGACCTGGCTTAGAGCTGATCAGCGTGAAACGTGTACACTAAAAGGTACATCTCGGTAAATTGGAATATGCAGTCTGATCATTTGTTAAATTTGAAGTACCTTTTGAGAACTGGAAACTTTAAGGAGGTATTAAACATACTTTTCACCCACATTCAGGTATAAAAAAAAATCTTCTTTTTTTTGTATTGATCTGAAACAATATTATAATCTTCTAAGTTAAATGTCATGTTTTCATTACCTTTAGGCATCAAATCATCATAATTACCAGGAAGACAGGCATGAAATGTGTGTGCAATTAATTGATAAAATGTGTTCAACTGACTTGGGTCTAATTAGCAGCAGGTGACACTGATATTGTTGAGTGGAACCAGGAATGGCGAGAAACAGCCAGTCAGGCCAAAAAGCCTTAAATGTGACAGTTTGGCTCCAGCTCCATTCCAGTGTCTTCAGGAAAGGGCCTAGTTAGAGTCTTCGGCTGTATGCCTCAGACTCATCATGTTCATCACCCAGAAAGAGGCCTCTAAAGCTTACCCCACCTGAGCCTTCCCAAATACAATTGTCCCCAGCGCTCCCTTACTGTTGCCGCTCCATCACAAGTGCTCTCTGCGACCCTGCCTGTCCACCCTCTGACGTTCTCCACCGGATCACACTACCGTGGAACTCAGCACCAGCCACCATTCAGACTGTCAATCGCAGCAGCGGCAGAATCGCCATCATACACAGTCAGAGACTTTGATCACGACCAAGTGAATTCCTGTGTCTGCTGCTGGTGATTAACCTTGTTTTTAATTTAAGTCCACAGTCCACAACCAGAGTCCTCCCAGTTAACTCGGTTTCCACAGTGCATATTTATCAATAAAAACATACCTCTGCCTATTTGTTTTATGTTCAGATTTGGTACAAAAACAGCATTATGACCTATTGAAAAATATTAACTTCAAAAATCGTAATTTCTTTTTAGATACAACCACATTGCATTTTTTTCTTTAATGTTCATCTTTTGGATAGCAGGATAAATTACCGTATTTTCTGCACTATAAGGCGCACCGGATTATAGGGCGCACCTTCAATGAATGGCCTATTTTAAAACTTTGTCCACATATAAGGCGCACTGCATTATAAGGCGCATAGAATAGACGCTACAGTAGAGGCTGGGGTTACGTTATGCATTCACTAGATGGAGCTGCGCTAAAGGGAATGTCAACAAAACAGTCAGGTAGGTCAGTCAAACTTTATTTATAGTTTACAAACCAGCATTATGACAAATCCGTTTATTCCCAACATGAATGAACAGCTGTTTTATGTGATGTGGTATTTCGTTTATCTTTTAACAACAGCAGCACAATATGTAGTGCAACATTTATATCACATAGTGGAGGGGAACTTTTCTTGGATTCAATAAACACGTAAAGAACAGTCTGATACTGTTACAGTAAATCAAACGTTAGTGCTATCACAATATAGCAACACTCGAAATAGTGCAAAGCAATAACAATATATAACGTTGCTCAAACGTTAATGTCACACAACACAACACACAAAATAAACATGTAAAACTCACTTTATCAAGTTATTCCGCAAATCCCTCGAATTCTTCTTCTTCAGTGTCCGAATTAAACAGTTGGGCGAATACGGGATCCAACGTGCCCGGCTCCGTCCCGTCGGCGTCGTCACTAATCGAGTCAGTGTCGCTGCTGTTGTCTAGCAGTTCAGTGACAATTCCTGCCTTCCTGAAAGCTCGGACCACAGTTGAGACTGATATATCATCCCAGGCATTTACGATCCACTGGCAGATAGTGGCGTATGTCGTCCGGCGCTGTCTCCCTGTCTTGGTGAACGTGTGTTCGCCTTCTGTCATCCACTGTTCCCACGCAGTTCGCAGTCTAGCTTTGAATGCCCTGTTGACACCAATATCTAGCGGCTGGAGTTCTTTTGTCAATCCACCCGGAATGACGGCGAGTGTTGAATTAGTGTGCTTCACTTGTTTTTTGACACCATCTGTAATGTGGGAGCGCATGGAGTCGTAGATCAATAGGGACGGAGCTGTGTGAAAAAAGCCACCCGGCCTCTTCACGTAAATTTCTCTCAACCACTCGCTCATCTTTTCTTCATCCATCCATCCCTTCGAGTTAGCTTTGATGACGACGCCGGCTGGAAAGTTTTCTTTTGGCAAGGTCTTCCTCTTGAAAATAACCATGGGTGGAAGTTTATTGCCATTAGCCTGGCAAGCGAGAACCACAGTGAAAGAGGACTTCTCATTCCCTGTAGTGCGAACATTTACCGTGCGTGCTCCCATTTTATCCACAGTGCGGTTCACAGGAATATCGAAGGTGAGTGGAACCTCGTCCATGTTGGTGATGTGCTCTGGCCGGATCTTTTTTTCAGTAATGTTCTTTTTGCAATATGCGCGGAAAGTGGCCAGCTTTTCTTGGTAGTCTTTTGGCAGTTGCTGTGAAACAGTAGTCCGTGTGCGGATGGAGAGATTACGTCTTTTCATGAACCGAAAGCACCAAGAAGGACCGCCTTTAAAATCGGTAATGTTAAGTTCGCTTGCTAGCGCTGTTGCCTTCATTCGAATAGTGATTGTACTGACACTTCTACTTGCTGCTCTCTGTTCAACAACCCACTGTTCGAGTTTGTCCTCCAACGGTAGCCATCTCGCCTTGTTCCCTCGGAAACTCCGTTTAGTTTTCTTTACTTGGCGCAGGTCGTCTTCTTGCTTCCTCCACTTCCGCACCATTGATTCGTTAACGTTAAATTCTCTGGCTGCTGCTCTATTCCCGTGTTCTACTGCGTGACTGATCGCCTTGAGTTTGAACTCTGCGTCGTAGGCGTGTCTCTTAGTAGGAGCCATTTTGGGGTCTGTACGTCACACACATGGAATGAAATGGCGCCTCGCGCAGTCATATAACCCAGCATGCACCGCGCGCTTCTTCTTCTACGGGGGAAAATGAAGTCGGCGGCTGCTTACCGTATTGGTCCATATATAAGGCGCACGGGATTATACGGCGCACTGTCAGCTTTTGAGAAAATTTGAGGTTTTTAGGTGCGCCTTTTAGTGCAGAAAATACGGTATTTACAGGTGTAGGTACACCCATACTATGTAAACCCATGAGTACAATGTTTGTTTGTTTGTCCAATATATATATATATATATATATATATATATATATATATATATATATATATATATATATATATATATATATATATATATATATATATATATATATATATATATATACATTCATACAAATCAACACACAACACAGAGTCATCAGTTGCTAGTGTTATGGCCTATGAGTTTATAAATTGTGTCTAAACAAGGCCTCTTGACTTCTTTCTCGTTTGTTTTTTTAGGTATTCAGGCCAAAACCTAATCAATAAAATTGGTTTTAGTTAATTATAGAATGCCAGTAGGGAGAAAAGAAGTTGTCAATTTTGCCAGCAGATAGCAGAAATCTTTATTTTCATTTAACCACTTGTATGCAAGGGGCCTAAAGAGATAATGGAGATAGGAAACTGTTGTTGACAGAGAACAAATAGATTCAGACAAGATAATATAGTTCAATAGAATGTGTAGGTTAGTGGTCTAAAACACAGTTACTACCTGCCATCGACTTGTAACTCAACTATATTGACAGTTTATATATATATATATATATATATATATATATATATATATATATATATATATATATATATTTACATATGTATGTATATATATATGTGTGTGTGTGTGTGTAAGTAGTATTCCAAATGGTCATACTGCAAACATCCCAACTGCTTAGTCAAGCAATTTTGCACAGCTCTTTAATTTAACAAATTCAAGCTATATGTGTATTGTTAGCTTCATGCCCTTTGCGTCATGCTTGCATTATGAGCGCATGGTTGCACTGCTGTGTCATGGAGCAATGTAGTGATGAATGCTGTTGTTCACTATTTTGCAGAGTTGCAGCGTCACAGCTGCTGAGCCTGACAGTCTCCAAGAGCACTGAGATGTATCATAATGGGAAAAAAGTATTGAATTATTTATAGTTTCATTCCAGGTTGCCAGGCTTTCTTGTAATATTTCAAAGTGATATTGATTAATAGTTCTGTGGGCTTTCCTAAGCTTAAAACATTTGGAGAAACAAAGATGATGGGCAATCAAGTTTAAAAAAGACTTTTAATGATTTGATGTTATTTCAGGAAGTCACATTTGTGTCTATTTTTCATATGGAAATTTGCTTGCTGGCATATTCAAAGGGCTGTACATGCTGCGTACATATTCATAAATATGCCCTTAAGCACAGATTAGTAGTGGTTTGTATGTGTGTTTCAATAAATGTTAACTAAAAGCATAATTAGAATTTTTTTAAACTTATGCAGTTGAATTATAATTTACCTCCAGCAAGATCTACTGAAAACTCAAAGGCGTTTCAGTTTCTCATTTAGTTCGGACACCCACTGGGATGCTTTTCTACAAAACATGTTTCAGTGAATCCTCTGTGGAACCATTTCAGGCTCTATTTGCATCAAAATAGCACCCAGGGTTTTAGTTTATCCTGGCTGCAGAAGATTAAAGTTATTATTTTTTATTATTATGCTGTTGTGCATCACACTGTTAGTGTTTAATTATCATAACTCATTGGCTGCTTCCTTTTTTGTAGTGTTTTTGTAGAGGAACAGACTTGAAATGAGTTAATCAAGGGCCAATCAAGAAATTGTCTTTTGCACTTGAAGCTGTGAGCCTCCTTTCTTCCCACTCACACACTAATACATTCCCACTGATCAGACTCTACAAGTACCCTCCTAGTTAGTCTCCTTTTATACCACCAAAACAGCTTAATTTTCTTTTCATAACATGGACTTCACAAGGGCTCCAAATACATCTTGTGGCTTCACACACCGAGAGTTTACCTGAGCAAAATTAAAATCCTTTCGGTAAAAGGTTTGACCTTTCACAGCCAAATGTTTGTTTTCATGCAGTTTTTATGCATTTCTTCAAGGAATATTGCTATAACATGGACTAATTTAGAAAATGTTATTAATGTAGCAAGAAAGTTGTTGAACAAAAACGCTTTAGGGGTTTAATATATGCAATAATCTCCAGGAAGGTGCCAGAAACAGAAACAGAATAACAGCTTTCCTTCATTTTTCCATGTTACTTGTATTATAGTCGCTACATCCACTCAACCAATCACAAACAGACCCAGGAACTCTCCACCCCCTTCAAGGAGTTCAGAGAGCACGCATTCTTTTTCGTTTTTTTAAAAACTTGCAGTTTGGTGAAAAGTTGGATGAATTAAGGGTTGAGTTTGAATTCAGTGTTTGTGTGTTCTGTGTCTAAAAATAGGTTGCTATGCAACACAATACAATGGCCAGGGCTGCACTTAAAATATATGTTGTGAATTTGTTGATAATAATTAATATTGATCAATATGATTTCCATTTTATCGATATGCTTTTTTTCTATATCGTCCAGCCCTAGTTAGTAACATCAAACATGAGAACAGAAATACAAATACATACATACATACACCAGATACTTGGAAATCATGTTTTTTTCACATCTGTGATTTCCAAGCACAGTAGTTTTTTAAGTTTGGTCTTATCTCAATATTTGCAACAGGACATAGATATTAACCCAGGAATATTTGTCAACAACAGGCTGGTTGAGACATTGGAGTCATAGACATTATTTATGTATACACTTCATTACATGCTGGAGCGCAGGGGCAATTCTAGGATCTGACCTTTAGGGGTGCTCAGCCCCCAGTGTTGACTGTGATTTCTGGCATGAACAACAGGCTTTCCATTTTTAGTCCAGATATAAGATTCTTAGAGTTGACACATTTTTGAGCTAAAGCTCATCAAACAAGCTACAATATAGGCCCATCCAACAGCAGTGATAAAAGATACTGCATCATAAAAACACAGCAAAATTATACATTCAAGGGACTGCAAATACATTTCTTGTATTTACTCTGCACTGGAAGTAGAAGTGTAACTGATACTAACAGCATTTCAAATATTAAATTCAAATTTCAACAAATGTACAATTGAGTTGTAGTTACTCTGTGTAGCCCATTTCATGTAATTTATCTTAACATTCCAAGCACATTTCTTACATTATATATCTGAAGTGTAGATAACAGTTTCTCCTTACCTACATCTTCTCAACTAATTATTTCCCTAACAATAGTGAGTTGTTAATGTTTAAATGTGCTGTAAATCTTTATACATAAGGAGCATGGAGGACCCGGTACTGTACTTTGAGTAACATGGGTGACACCAAGACTGAATTGTTACATGAGTGGTTGTCCATTTCATCATTGAAATGAGAACATATTAATATACTATTGGTATATACTAGTACGACTATTAAAGAACAGCAGATTAAACTTTAAAATATGTAAAGGCCTATATTAAATAAATTTTGCGACCACATCAACAGATTAAATAATTTCTTACTTTTAGGTGTACCACATTAATGATGTAATATTTTATGGGCTAAGCCCCTGATGATGAAAATGTCTAGCTTCGCCCCTGGTTTGTACTAATTTACTAATGGACAATGTGGAAATCTATGTACAATAAAACCAATGTAAATAGTGTGCCTCTGTTTTATTTGTCTTTATCCTAATTCTAGAAGTAGAAATAGTCAAATAAATAGCAGTATTATCTTGTGGAACCCTAATCATGCTATTATAACTAAGCGAAAGTCTAAACAAAAAATTGTTGTTTAGGCGGCATCTAGTGTTCTTATACTGTATATTATGTAAAACAAATTACACCTGCTATTTATGCCTGAACTGCCTCAAAGGGTCGACAAAGAAAATGAAAGAAACAGTAGCAACAAAATATTGGTAAAAGGGAAAGCCTTACCTTTTCTTTTTCAGACGGCTGTGGCTAAGAATCTGAATTTTTAATAGCCTACAGTCTTTGCTTTTCCATCTTTCCAGCAGTCTTCAGAACTCCTGCCTGGCACAGAATATTTAGTTTTATAAAAGAGATTAGGTTTTTGTTGATACAATGTATTATACTTCAGAATTAAGTGCTATTTTGAGATGCTAATGTTGGTTACTTAAATTTCTCAAGTTCAACAAATGAAAACTCTCTCCTGCTTCTGTTCCGAACTGCGTTCAGCAGCTTTAGACTTAGACTTAGACTTAGACAACTTTATTTGTCATTTTGTATGCACAGTGCGTACAGAATGAAATTGTGTTGCATACAGCTTGTAAATTGCAGTAAAATTAAATTACAGTATAAGGTGCAGCTGTGATTCAAAAGTAAACAATTGAAATGTAAACAATGCAGCACGCACGCACATGCACGCACACACACGAAATAGAAAACAGCCAATCAGGAAGAGGGAAGCCAGAATTTAAGGCAGCACAACCAATGAGAGTGGAGTTAGTGGGGGTGAGGGAGGGGGGTCTACCTTGTCTATCAAAGGCCAGACGCGTTAGTGATTGGCTGCGTGGAGCGCCAGGCCCCGCCCCCGCTGGCGCACAGCAGCGTTGAAATGACACCGTGGGAACGCCGAGCGCTTCAAACAGAGGTGCTCCGGGCGAACCTGTGCATGTACGCACGTCTGGTAGAGCCGAACCGACACGCAGCAATACTCTAAATCAGTCATTTTTGCTTGAGCACCCCTAAAAATGGCCTAAATATGCCACTGCTGGAGCGCATCCTGCGTCACTGCCATCTTGGATGGGTCTCTTCAAGTCTTGGCTGGCATAGCAGCCACCGGGAGTAAACACAGAGAGAGCAACTTTGCCTGTATTTTCTGCAACTTATGGTTGCAATAACCAGTGATAACTACTGAAAGTCGATCACGTGGTGCAAATCACGATTTTTGGACTGAGATTGGTTCTGAAGTTTTTTTTTACTTGGTGAGAACATTGCAGAAACCCAGCTGGACCATAATGTCATGCTTTTTGAGTTGTTTTCACAATATTTAACAAATTACGGGTGAATGACGTTGCCAAATTAAGTACCCTGGAGTTCCAGAGTTCCAGCACGTGCAGGAAGATGTGCAAAACAGTTATTTTCCGAAAGGTTTTAGGCTCCAGGCCTAGTTGCAAGCAGCGTATTTATACATTATTATGCCATATGTCTGTCTGTTAAGAGCAAAATGCAATGTATTTCACCATGAAAACATGTTTTATTTATGTGTGACATTATCCTGTATCATAACCCATTGGGTAAAAAGTTGGGGAGTTATGATTTATTTTAGTTGGACAAACAGCATCCTCAGTGCAAATAAATGCACTGGGGGCGAGTGAGAATCACATCCAAAATGGCAGCCATGCTGAAACGTCAGCTCCAATAGGCAGCACCAGTCCATGGGGCTTCTACCTATATAATGTCTATGGTTAGAGGGATATCTAGGGGCCTCATCAACATATAAGGTTAAGGTTCACATTCTTTATTAATCCCCAAGGGGGAAACTGAGTTGCCATTGACATGTAAAAAACACATATACAGGCAAGAAACACCCACAATGGACCGCGACAAAAGTGCATTGTAATATAACAACATGAGTGCCAATATCAGTATCAAATATTAGATCATACAAAGTGCCCGTTATAAAAACACACTGCAGCAGGAGCAAATGAGTTTCTGAAGCGTTCAGTTGAACAATAAGATATTACCATATAACTTACACTTCAGGCACAACATTGCAACTTGTTGTTTGTCAAATTTGATATCGAACTGCTTAGATGAACTCTGTTGACTTTTAGTTAAATGTCAATTGATCTAAACTAGTCAGCAGATTTGAATCCGATAAAAGCCATTTCATGTGATGGAATGTGAGATAGGCAGCATGAATTTGCACAAATTATTTTTTAATCATGGAAATCAGCAGCTTTTATTTCCTGCGTGTCAATAATTATGGACATAAGCTGCTTTAAAGTAAACGAAGACCACCCATTTAGAATGATTTTTTACAAAAACTCGCTATAGGCCTATGTATGTACTCTTCTAGGCAGATGTGAAGAAGCTCATTGTCCCTTGATTCGAATTGGAGGAGCTACTTCATATATAATATCAGTGAATATCACCATTGAGTGATCCTGCAGAACTGTTATCTGGAGGAATGGATCGGTTATATGTTACATTTCATTACTTTAACTAAAGGTCAAAGAAATAAACAATAATATTCAAAATCATTACCAACTGTAGCTATTTGCGCCAACAGATGAGGTTGCACAGAATGAACCAATGTCTAAAAAAAAGTCTTTAATTTTATCATTGTTTTCTAAAGAATTTTATCCCACAGTTATTATGTTAGACTCTAAGGTCGCTGTCCACAAGGGAAAACCATCCAACATGGAGCAACTGGAGCAGTTTGGACTTGAGGAATGGGGTGAAAAAATCCCAGTGGCGAGCTCATGGAAACTTATTCCAAACCACTTGCAGCTGTAATTGCTACAACGGGTGGTAAGTTGTGAGGCAGCTAAGCGTGAACAATGCCAAGGGGTGTAAATACTTTTGCAAAGCACGGTGGGCTTATTTGCAGCCAAACAGCAAGCTTTTACTGGGCCAGTAAGATCAAGACATTCAGGTGCATGTCCTCCCTGATGCAGCCTAGAGAGCTGCAGGCAAAGACAAAGAGAGCTGCTGCGCCTAGAGTTTGCTACTTCTATGAAGTCTCTGGGATTCCAGCTGTGAAATGCCTCCTTCCTGTGAGCTGTCATAAAAATGGGTTAATACTGTGCATTCTGGGACTACTTTGTCTCTTTTGTTGTGTGTGTAGTTAAGTCCTTCTTGTTCCTCACAGCAATATAAAAAGGGTAATGATGTAGCTGCAGACATCTGGAGTTTTACATACGAGTGATATTGCAAAATCATACACTATATACATATATTAAAATTTTCCTATTGGAAATAACCTTTCAATAGGTGGTTAATGCCAAGTTCTATTGTCAAAAATGTTACTTTTGAATCGTCTGATGCAATATTGTAATCTTCCTAGAAATTTAATGTCACATTTTTATTAGCCGTTATAGGGCTAGGCGATATAGAAAAAAAAGCATCTCGATAAAATATAAATCATATTGATCGATATCAATAATTATCAACAAATTCAAAACATATATTTTAAGTGTAGCCATTTTATGCTGTTGCTTAGTGACCTAATTTCAGATACAGAACACACAAACTCAACCCTTTATTCAACCAACTTTTTACCAAAATGGCAAGTTTTAAATAATGAGAAAAAGAACGTGTGCTCTCTGAACTGTTTGAAGGGGGTGGAGGGGGGGAACTTGGTGACAGAGCGTTCCTGGGTCTTTGTTTGTGATTGGTTGGGAGGATGTAATGTAATATTAATCTACGTGGCTAGAATGCAAAAGGAAGGACATCTGTCATTCTATTGAACTTTTTATTTACCTTTTTGTTCTGTCATCAATATAGGTATATAGATCAATATATATTGTTATTGAATTATCGTCCAGCCCTAAGCTGTAAGGTGAAAATTATCAGGGCTGCACAGTGGCACAGCTGGTAGAACTGTTGCCTTGTAGCAAAAAGGTCCTGGGTTTGAATCCCAACCTAGGGTCCTTGCATGTTCTCCCTGTGCATAAAGGGGTTCTCTCCAGGCACTCTGGCTTCCTCCCACAGTATAAAATGTTAAATGACTTTGTCTTCCAAATTGCCCTTAGGTATGAATGTGTCTGAATGTGTGTACTTATGAAGGGCGTAGACAATGGATAGAAAACTGTCATTACTAGAAGAAATAAAGGCTTGAAATCATCAGGCTCTGTAATTAATCTGTAGACTGTATCACTTAGTGAATGTGTGATGCATGTGTGTACTTATGAAAGGCGTAGACAATGGATAGAAAACTGTCATTACTAGAAGAAATAAAGGCTTGAAATCATCAGGCTCTGTAATTAATCTGTAGACTGTATCACTTAGTGAACTGAAATATTGTATAATGTTCTAATTTATTGCAACAACTGACAACATGAACTATCAACTAAAAGGCTTGGACACTAAAGGGTGTCCACTAAAATATTAGAAAAATAAAAAATTAACTTGATACAGTGTATAGTTATGGTATGGTATATGCTTGAAAGCTTGCTAGCCATCAAACATTCCCCAAACAGTTTAGGTTGAATATTTTATATTATTTCTTGTGGATTGTGGAAGGATGGGTCTAGTAATATAAACATGAAAGTTAGCAATAGTCTCATCTGCAATTATTCTCTAAACAGCTGAAAAATCAATGTGGCTGCTAAGAATATTGTTGCTGGTACTTGGCTGAAAGCCTTTTATGATGCATATGCATGCTTTGTTGTTATCAGTTGGAGCGCAGCATGGAGTTAAGCTCTATAAGGCCAACGATAACAACTGCTAAAACAGATTCATTTACATAATTTTTATTTACGTATTGACGGCAGGAACTGACCTAGATTATCTTAGATTTACACAAAAGACAGTGGGAGCCTTGAAAGCACAAAAGGACACATCCTTGAAGCCTCAAAGCATCCTTTACTCAGAATAGCCATTCAGAAAGGATCGATAATATGACATCTTTGAAATGCTTGGAAATGTTAGAATTGTTTCCTCCCCTAGAAGTGTTTGCAGTGTTCCTCTACAAATAAACTCTAGGTTTGCCTTCTTCCTCGTTCCTGTAGCCGTTGATCCTAAGTGAATTAATCAAAAGTAAATAGCAATCAGGTGAAGGTTAATATGATTGTCATTTTTAAATCTTTTTGGTTTTGTTTTTTTTATGTCTTCCGTCCTTGCAACTCATTTAAAAGTTAGCTTAAAGGCAAAACCTGTGGAATGCATTTTAGGCTGTTGGGTAATTCGGTTCATTGCAGTTTGTTCATATAGCCCCAATTCACAACACATGGTGTCTCATGGCACTTTATAAAGAACAAAAAAATGTTAACTTAATCGAATCATACCGACAGATTCCAAGTCAATTACATTCCAAATGGTCTCTGTTATCAAACAATGGAGTCATGTTCAGTTTACTATTCAAATTGGTTGAAACGTTTTATATCTTTCCAGCCAATTCCATCAAGTGATTGACTCGATTAATACCATTCGCAAGAGCCTCAAACGGTATAGCTTGGATCTATAGCTTAGACCCTGTAGCTCTAAATTCATTTAGAGCTACAGGAAGGTTCTTGATATTCAAGTACCTCTGTTTTAATTAACACTGCATGATATCCTGAGACCTATACGACAAAACATTGTCTGATGCAGGAGCCCAGTCACATAGACGTGCATTTAGCAATTTAGCCTTCAACAGCTTCAGTGACTGATAGTGTTCCTCCCACACATTTTCATTATTCTCAGGCTTTTTACCTATTAGGTTTTGATCTGAGGCGCTTTTTTTACAAACTGATCGCACAGTTATAGCCATTACTTTCAATACGGAGGCGCTTGAGCACTGGCTATTATTATATGTGTGATGTAAGTCAGCACATGGATTAAGGACATACTGCTCTTTTATCCTCTTAGGATGCACTTAGTCACAGATAGGAACCTCCCAGACATAAATGTGTGGATATAAGTTATGGTCTTTTTCTTTATGTTTTTGTGCACAGAGACTGGTGGTGATTGTCCCTCCTTGGTAAGTATTTGACTGTAATTTGGAGGGCCTGTGTTCAAATCCCAGTTGCATCAGGAAGGCATCTTGTGTAAAAAAAAAAAAAAAAAAAAGTCTGTGTGCAAGTTGCAATGACTTGCTGTGGCAACCCCTGAATTCAGGAGCAGCTGAAAGGACTGATCAAATTTTATTTTTACAGTCATGACATAAAATCTTAGGGGGAAAAAAAATAAGAATAAATAAATTAAATACAAAGAGCCCCCACATACATCTGTTGCTTTGTGAAAATCTTTGTCAAGTTAATCTGCACACGCACGTGCAAACACATAAACACACGCACAAACCTTCTGCGGATTAATATGTCAGTGAGAATTATACCAAGGTCATGGAGTGCACAGGGTGATAAGAGGTGAGCGGGATTTGTGTTGCTGCATGATCCTTTGATCTGTGTCTATCACTATTTCAAATTGTGGTTGCCCCCCTGACTGCCAGACACCAGCAATAGGACAGAGTTGGGTCACATAATTGTTGCATTGCTATAATAAATCACAACAATATAAAACACACAATCAACTATGTATTAGTTGCTGTTCTGTCCAGAGGTTTACAAACATCGTTAACTTGCATGAATGCTATGTTAGGGTTAGGGTTAGGTTTAATCATTTATTTGCGCGGTTCGGTTTCAAGGGAAACAGCGGCAGAGTGGAAAAGAAAACAGCCCTGCAATTTCTACTGAAAAATCCGATGCACACTAACAGCCACCAGCAAGGTTATCCTTATATCTGCATATTTCTCAATATACATTGTGAGGCTCACGGGAAACAAAAATGCTGCGCGTGTTACTTCTTCCATGAACCTCCATGGTTGTACTGACATCCTTCCAGCCCCTTTATTCCACTTGTTCCCGCAAACAAACTGTAAAACACCCGCTGTTGTTATCAAGTTGTAACAAGTGAATACAAGATACATATTAGGGTATTTTACCTATCTTTATTCTGAATATAACCCATATGTGTTACTTAAAGTAAAATAACTTGTTTGTTGCATGTATTTGATATTTTAATGGAATATTACGTGCTTGTTAATATTAAACAACTGATATCAATAGTATGCATATGCTCTGATTAATTACTAGTGGTTTTTTTTGTTTGTTCTTTATGATGATCTAGAGATTGAAACAGACCTGTATGTTTATCATCAGTTTCCACATTATAGTACTCACCATAGAAATGTGAAAGAGAGGATAGAGGACAACACCAACAGCAGTTAGGAAGAAAATAACTGTTTTAAACAGATTCTCATCCCACCGTCTTGGTTTTCACCTTTTGTCCTTAATACCATGTCACCAAACTGTACCAGTAGATTATGTTCTGACTTCTCAGTTTCCTACATCACCGTAGTTTTCTATGTAGCTACGGGGCTTAATTGGGCACAGCAACTAGATGCAATGTTGTGATCTTGTGAATTATTTCTTGATCTGTCTGATTGTTTTCAAATCATCTCAACAGCTGATATTTAATCTTTAATAAGGTTGGCACAAAAACAACAATGTATCTTTTATCAACAGCTGGCTCACAGAGAGGGGCCTGCTGATTTCCATCATTTGCAGGATACTTACTGTGACTAAAGCTCAGGTGAACTTTCCTTAAGTCTCTGGCCCTCATCATGACCGGCCTACAGGCGCTCATCAGGGTGGTCTTCCACCTGCTGCCCTGCTTAGTGACTCAGAATTTTTTTGACATATCTGATTACATTGCTACTGATGCTGAAAATTACCCTGCACCAAAAAAAAAAAAAAACTACAGCAAAACTGAGATTTTACTATTTGAAACCAATTACTTTTGAATTTATTTTCCTTTACCTTCCTCACAATCAATCAATTCTTATGCTTAATGCTCACCATTAAGCCAACCACCAATGGTGCCTTTGCTCTTTTACGGCTTTACTCTTTATTGCTCTGATTTTAATTCTGAGTGCTTCAGCCTGCAGTGTATGGTGTCCAGAATACAACAAGAGGGGAGATTCTTTTTTTTATGGTCCAATTTGTTTTACAGCTGGGATTAACTTTCTTAAAATTCTTTAGCAGATGGAATAAGACGGGAAATTTGGCTCTAAACCTAAGGACCTGTGACATTTGTTGCTGTTACTTAAATCTGCTCATGCTCCATTAGATGTTAGGTTTTACAGCTGGCTTCAGCCTCTGTGTGACCCCTGTGCACACGTGTATACACACACACACACAGAGGCTCGCACTCCACAGTTTGCTCTGACGCACCTGAACACTCATGACCTGCTATTGAAGGAGTCACATCCTTGCTGTTATGAATCTGTCAGTGTAACTTTTTGGTTAATGAATCTGGCGGGTGAATGGTCCTTGAGTCTTGACTCCTCCAGTGCCGACAGATCGCCGGCCCACCCATTAAGGGTGTACAGACAAATACAACATGCAACGTCAATAAATAAATAAAAAAAAAACATTATATTGTACATTTTATTGTTCCAAACTGGGGCATTTAAAAAAAAAATACAAGCTCAAATGCAGTATATTAATACTTGGCTATATGGATTTTTGTAAATTGCAGAGAAAGTGGATGCTTTTTCCAGATATTCATTAGTTTCTGGCATGATTCTGTCTGGGTGTTTGATCCCTCAACCTCTGTTAGTTTTTCAAATCCATAAATATTCTAAATGGTTGAGGTTTGGCCTTATAAGACGCTTAGTGTTGGCCCACTCCGTCCAGTTCTTATGCGTTTGTGATCACTGTCCTGTATGAAACTCTCAGCAGCGCACAGGTTTTAACTGGCTTGCTGCTTAAATTAAATAATTTGGAGGGGGTTCTTCATATGCCAGTATCGCTGACAGTCTAACAAACGGCCAGCTTGAGGCTGTCATCACCACGCTTCACTCACCTTACCTAATGTGACTCATCCAATTATTATTCTTGGAGTCTGTACAGCTGATGCTTTGTCTCGCCCAACTATGAAACTTGTCTCCATAAGGCATTTAACTTGTCCGTGTGTGTGTGTGTGTGTGTGTGTGTGTGTGTGTGCGTGTGTGTGTGTGTGTGTGTGTGTAGCGGGAAATTTAAATTGAGGTTGCAGGGTGTCAGTTTGGCAGGAGGTTCTTCTTTTTTGGCCTGCACCCTCTTTGGCCGTTTTGATATTAAACTTGCTTTACTTCAGACGGTAAAACTGGTGTTTAAGCATTTTCCAGATTGGGATAGGCTTTTGAACTTATTTGATTTCAGTTGAGGCAGACAGCTTGGGTCAGATAGGTGAAACAAGGAAGAAATTGGGTGTTCGTAAAGGGAAAACATCCCAAAAATTGGTGGTCTCTGATGGTGCAGGGGTAGTGAGCACGATCCATATACGCAGGACTTAGTCTGCGACACGGCTGACCCGGGTTAGAGTCTGGCCTGAGGTTGTTTACGGCATATCTTCCCCCTTCTCTCAAACCCCCTTTCCTGTCTACCTACTTTCTGAAAAATGAGCCACTGTGTTGTAAAAACCCAGAAAAAGAATATAAAAAACATCCCAAACAATAATCAAAATTTGTTTTAAAATGGATTAAGTATTGCTGAAATTTCAGGGAATGTGCTAAAAAGCACTGTCTGTGCCAGGAAACCTGACAATTTAATAAACAATCTCCAGCAATTTGGATGCAAAAAGGTGTCAAATTCAGCCAGAATTATGCCAGGATCGTGTGTTGATAGCTAAGGGTAGGTGTTCATATTTGATCCCAGATACATAATTTATACTCTGAATGAATTAGAGAAAATCAACAACAAATTTTTGTTCTTTAAACATGTGAATTTGAAGTTGTATAATCATTCCATCAGGAAAAAAGATGAGATTGAATAAAAGGTAAATTAACATGCTATTGGACATTGGTGTTTGTAAACACCCATCGTAACTGTAATACATGAATATCAGCATTAGTGTATTGTGTGTTTATGGGTTTTAGACTAAGCATCCAGAGTTTTTGCAAGCGCTGTACTAAACATAATTAAATAACAGATGTAAAGAATACCATAGAGCACTTCTTTCCTTACATTACAGAAAAGAAGATTCCTTGAGTCAAGTTCACTCCCTCTGCTGAGTTCTATTGTGTCTAATCAGCATAAATGCACTGGTTTTATTGGTGCTGTGCAATAATGTCGGTCTTTTATATGCTACTTTAAAATTAGCATCCAAAACATCTTCTGCAGCTTTATGAGTAATAATCCATCCTTACTGGCTCTCTGTTTTATATCACACATAAAAAAAAAGTCAGAGTCAGATTCCTGGTCCTGCTTCCTTCCAGCAGTCGCCGTCCCCCTCGACCTCTGCATCCGTTGTCAGACTCACCTCCTTGCCATCACGTCACTTCAACTCCCAGGGTATGTTAATGTCTCTGAATATTTATAGAAAAACTCTCTGCCCTGTTTTCTCAAAAGACCAAAACTCAAAAGGTGATAAATCTGCTTGGAACAAGAAATATAAAACTCTAGGATTCCTATTAAGGCCTCCAACAGTTGCCATTATCTTTTCCCTCACTATCAGATGCAAAGGACAATGAGGGGAGTTGAAATGTCATGGAAGTGTTCCTACCCCCTGTCGCTTATCTTTTTCAGTGCAGCCACAAGGACAGGGATCTTAACGTTGTCAGAGACTCCTCTCACCTTTTCCGTGAGTCCGTGAATTGCATCCATCGGGCAATTGGTTCAATACATCTTGACAATGTCCCATATTCTGTTTGGGGTTTAGGTCAGGGGTATCTGCCGGTCAGAGAAGAACAACGATATTATGGTCATAAAATTGGGTATTTGTGCTTTTAGTAGAATGAGGGGGTGACAAGTTTTGCTGCAATCAGCATCTCCATAACGCTTGTCCGCTGAGGGAAGCATAAAGTGCTTTAACATTCGCTGTAGATGGCTGAACGGACTTTGAACTTGAGAAAACGCAGTGGGCCAACAGATGATATGGCTCCACAAATCGGCACTGACTGTGGCAACTTCACACTTCAAGCTGCTTGGCCTCTCCACTCTTCCTCCAGTCTCTGGAGGATGGAATGCAAAAATTGCATTTATCTGAAAATTTAACTTTGGATCCTTGAGCAACAGTGCAATCTGTTTTCTCTTCTGACATCTCTGGTTCAGGATTGGCACGGCCGAAGGAATGTGTCAGTTGTGGCTTTTATCCCGTTTACTTGTGCATCGTTTTCTGCACACAGCCCTGTATAACAGCAAGCTTCTTTAGTAATGCCCTTTCATGAGAAAGGGCATTACTTAGATATAGATGCACTTTTTTATTTTTATTTTTAGTTAATTTTTTTTACGCAATGGTCAAATTTTCTGCAACATTCAATTATGGGGTTTCATTACCTGAAATTAACAAAAGATTTCACACTCTGTGTGCAATAAATACATATACTATTTATGAGTTTCACTTTATACTTCACTTCTCTTCACTTTTATTTAATTACTGAAATTAGTTAACCTTTAACTCAGTTTCTATTTTAATCAAATGTGCATTCTTTATTTGAACATATTTTACATGTTTGTAATATGTATCTATTTAATTTTTCAGAAAAATGTGCTATAGATTCCAGGGAATGCACTGCCTTGTTTAATTGTATACTATTTAGTACACAACTGCATTAAATTACACTTTGAAAAAAGCAAGATATCAGAATTTTTATATTCATGTATAGCTTTGAGTTTTGGTGAAATCAGTTGCTTTGTCAATGTATAGCCACAAAAACCCTTCAACTTCTTTGTCCCAAGAGAAGCCCCTGGGAGACAGGGAGAAAACAGCTGTGAGAGAGACTTCTGAGCTAAGCCTTGCTTGACCCAGCCTGAGCTTATTTGCATAGATGAACTAAAACATGTCAAAGGCAGAGGCCACATCATGCAAGTTACATAAGCCAGTGCCCTGTGCTCAGAGGCTGCCCTGAAACTGCAACATGACAGCAGAGATGTGCAGATTAATTCAAGTGTTTTCATGGTGTCAAGTAAGCTCAAGCTGCAAAATGAAATATGCAAATTCAAACATTAGAATGTAAAAATCATACGTATGAAGCACGGGAAGTGACAAGCCTGTTGTGATTATCAATTATGTCCTCAAAAATAGCAGAGATGTTTACGTAAATATGTTCATTTTCTCTATTCAAATTCGGTTCCCTTCTGCCGTCAGTTCTCGTTTGTGCCGTGGTGCAACGCAACACTGCTATCTTCTGTCCTGGAAAGTAACTGCAAGACTGCAGCAAACTGCGCTGATGTGAACAAGTGGTCCTTGAGGTCTCTCCTTTCCTCTTTATCCAATGTAAGTTGCTGATTCATCTGGTTTGAAAAAAAAATCTTTGATCCAGAGAACAGGCCGCTTACGCCTGTGTACTCGTATGTCTGCAGGCTTTCGTTATGACAAAAACTCTGATCAAAGAAAGAAATTTTATTTTTTTCTTTCTTGGTCCGTGGAAAGTATTCTTCCATCCCCAATCCAGCTCCAAGTTTCTTTTCTTTGATTTTACACACATCTTTTCACTCCTCCCTTGGCACTTCTCCCTCTCTCTCTCTCCAGGTTACGCTGGCTCTGTCTGACGTCATGCAAACTGCAGTGCAAGCTTCAGAGCTTCCTCTGCACCGCACATGATTCTGAGAATAATAACGTAGGCAGTCGGGCACTTGAGCGCCTTTAAAAAAAAAAAGAAAGAGTAGAGAAGGAGGAAAGATGTGGCAAAACATGATCAAGCCACACCCACATTGTTGTGACATGTCAGGTGAAAGGACTGCCTGGACCACTGAGCAGCAAACTGCAGGCAAGGTCCATGGCTTCAGCATCTCTAACGATGTGAGTCACTCTGGCATGGTGCGGCAGACCGAGCAGGCAGGCTTAGCAGACGCTTTGAGCATCATACTGATGTGTCAGCACTCAGACGTAGAAGGCAAGGCAGTTTGAGTAACAGAGAGACTGATGAGATGGTAATTATGAATTTCTTTTAAGAGGACCAGGGGGAACCTTTGAATGAGCAGATGTCAGTGTCACAAACAACACAACAGAGAGGGGCAGCAGGGGCCGAGCGGGGAAACTGTTGTGCAAATGAAAGGACTAATGGTAGAGAAACATCCAAGCGATTTTTACTTTAAATAAATATTGAGTTGTTCTACACAAGAGTAAACAAAATGTGTTTTCATGTTCACACAAGCACTACAGAAATTAAAATGTAGCTATATATTTTTGCTCTACAGTACCATAAAATACTTAGTTTTCCAAAATATTCAATGTTCACATTTGCCTTTTTGAAATCATTCCAAAAAATAAGGGAGACTATTTCGTAGAAGGGGTCACATGCATCGTACACGTTTCAATAAAACTGCTATATGCCACTTATTTTACTTATGACAAGCACAGGATTTGTTCTGAACGCAGCCCTGAACATGTAAATCAATGCCCTGCTGAATTCTGAGTAGGTCTGCCTTTGCCACAAAAACGGATGTGATTTGTCAAGGGCCCGGACGTCTGGATTCAAATTCAGATTAGTCCTAATGAGCAATTCTTTTGTAGTCTTCCAGCTAATAGATCTATGCACACTCGAAGCAAAAACAAACAATGGGTAATGGAAAAATCAAGAGAAGCAAGACAAACCGAGAAAAACAACATAGATACAACAAAACCTTAATTGAATGGAAAACTCAGCTCTCAATGAAATAAAGGAGATCGGTGATTTTCGATCTACCAGCAGTAATAACTCTTGCAGGAATAAGAAAAAAAAACCCTGCTCTGCCTTTGTGTCTGTTCTGCTGCAACCACAACAGAAAGTCTCTTGCTCATATTGGTGTTGGTCAGTCACACACAGCAATAAAACAATTACACAACGAAAGCAAGAGGCCTGGAAATCTTCAGTTTGGCTCTCATAAACAAATTTAAACTCCTCCACAACCTTGACACCAAAATCTAACTCTTTGAGCTATGAACCTATGAACTTCAGGGATGACTTCATCACTATCTGCATCTGGCAGAATATGATCTCTATAGAAAATCTCACAGGCTTTTCACAAGGTACACAAAAATGAACCTCTACCATTGATCTGACCTTGCAGGAAACTCTATTTGGATTTATACAGAATATCAAATTTTCCAATCATACTGCTGAAATAAACACTGGGGATTAGTATCATTTTTATTCCTATAAACTGAGGGAATCAAAGTATTGGAATAACAAGTAGTTCTTGTCTTGGCTGAAGTACAATGTTGGCCTGAAGGTAACGAGTTCAACTAAGAGGCTGGGGTCATGCTGGTTGATATTTTTCTTTGCTTTCTGAGCCTTTTACATCCAAGGTGTGCCAAAGTCTGATAGGCAATTACTGCATTGTATGAGACATGATCTGCTGCTGATACCATTGGGCTGTCTCAAATCATTGAATTCCTCTTGGGTTGAGATCGGTGCCTCCATCGAGCCACAGAGGTTTAGCTGAAGGTAATTTTGACATTTATCGTATAACCAAACAACTCCAGCTCATATATTTGTTCTTAAAGCCATTTAAACCATTTTTGCATCTCAAAGTGGTTCCTTATTGTGCTGTAATCCAGCGTTATCAGAGAATACCGTGTTAATATACTGAAGCCAACGTTCAGCATAGATGCCTCACGTTGGATGTTTACAGCAAGTAGTTTAATAGTCAAGGCACGTCAGCATCGGCACTCCGACAGGTCTAAATTTAATATATTTGACATGGGTTTTCTCCCAAACACCTGAACTGTTGGTCTGGATATGACTGAGAGTTGTTTGAAACCAAGCCAGCAGTTTTAACTGATCCTGTCAGCCTTCATGCCTCTCTCAAATACCTGGTTTCCCTTACTCACAACACTTTTGGTTGGTCCTGACTATTGCAAGCCGTGACCATTCTGGTGTAATTACAGAGATGATATGACTCATATATCACAATTTGGCTTTTGTCATAGTAGTTCATATCACCCAACATATCTAACCGCCCACATACTGCCAGCTGGCCATTTAATAACATGAACTGTGTTTTAGACGACTGGTTTCAGTGGTGAAAATATTAGAGCTGAGCTGCATCTTTTATACAACATGAATCTGGGGTGGGCTGCGCAGTGGTGCTGTTGTTAGTGTTATTGCCTTGAAGCAAGCAGGTCCTGGGCTCATATCTGCATGGGTACTCAGGCTTACTCCCACAGTCCCAAAACATGACAGTTGGGTTAATCTCTCTGAACTGCGTTTCGGTGTATGTGCACGTTTGTACTGTGTCTTTACACTGACCTGTGATAGACTGGTCCACTGCCTGTCCAGGGTGGACCCCACCTCTTGTCTGATGACCCCTGAAAATACCAGCCCCCCAGATGAATGGATCTAGGGCAAAGATATTTGAGGTTTTATTACATTTTTAACTGAAAATAAAAGTTGAAAGATAATAACCCCCCCCCCCAAAAAAAAAGAAAGAAAAAAAAAACACTGCAGAGAAGACACACTTGAATAGACTAAATGCTCACTTTTGTTCCTCACAAATAATAACATTAAAACAACAAATTTTCAATAAATTGCAACTGACCTGACAACACAGTGAATACAAAACAGTAATGGTAAGTCAAGCAACTCTTTTGCCAACTTTATCTGTCAGATGCCACATTCCAGTTGTAGCATGGGTTTGAGTTGGGTTTTAAGAGCACAATAGCGCATTGATTTTGCAAAACTGGGTTAAGGAAACCTTTAGGCATCACATTTTATCTCATGTAACTAATCAGTCCTTGTGCTCTCCTATAAATAATGAATTTAATGAATTAGACTAACGTCACTACTAAATATAAGGGGAAAATTATTCATTTTAATGGCTATTCAACTCTGTCTATCTTCACAAAATATTGGTTTTCTTGTTTTTGCCACACACACACACAAAAAAAAAGCTTTAGAATTTACAGATGGGTGAAAAAGCGTAAGAAAATTATACAGATATTATTTCTCGTCTGCTTGAGCGTGTGCGTTTATTTGTTTAAGCAAGATAAATGATTTGAATACTAAAATAAAATGTAAGAAAGGGTTGAAAACACATGGGAAAATTATACAAAGAACATGTGGTGCCATTTATCCGCGCAGATTCATTAAATATGAGACGCAAAAAAAGGATCTGGCCTGCGGGATGTCAGACTTTCTCTATGTCGTGTGAGTTCTGCTTTAAATGGTGACTCGTCGCTCTCCGAAGCGCTGGCATGAATGAGGGGCGTGTCCGTACGTAATGAATGGAACACGCCAGCGCCGTCGTCACTCAGCCGTCGTCGCGGAAGGATATCTTCGCACTGAAATGTGACGCTCCGGGATGCAGAACAGGGAAAACCCTGGGGGTGTAGGAATACACGGGAGCGACGCGCTTCGCCTTTAGCAGGTGCACAGCAGGGTAGACACATTATTAATGAGAAGCGGCGAGCGGTACAGTGTGACGTGGTGTTCTCCATATTCGACGACGGAACGGATTTTAACACGGAACCCGTATGCCCGTCTTTCCACCAGGAAAAAATGTCACGGTAAGTAGAAGTGAACCGGCTGTGTTACTCCGTCGCTGGCAACTATTAGCCGCACGCTAAATGAATTAGCATTCGTGTCTAGCAGCTGAATACTCGGGGAGAACGCCAGTCTCTACGATGTTTGCGTTATCGAGCATAAGACACTTTTTTTTTTTTTTTTACTGCACGAATTGTTTTTATGCGCTCATTTTTCACCGTGAAAATCGGCTGCAAAGAGAAATGTAGTACATTGTTGTCGTGTTGCACCTGACGTCAGCTGTGGCTTGACGTAACGGACGTTTGTCAGCTGACAAGCTGGATCAAAACTATAGCAAATAATAAACAACAGTAGCCGGTGTCCCCTCTGTTAGCGTTTCATCTGCATGCTGTGGCTTCGCTATATTTTAAGCTATGCCACTAAAGTGTTTATATTTAACTATCAGGATCTGTAATAAACGTAATACAAAGTAGACTGATATCTTTATTGTTCTGTGAGCGACTTCACTTTGCGTTTCATATTTGCACGATCTTGAGGAAACTGCGCACACAAAAAAAACAATTGTTACACGTGTCTTTGATGGAAAAATGAGTCACCAATGTTTGGGTTACTGTCGGGAACAGCAGGAGGCGTTGTGCGGAAACGCGGTGGTTGTTTTAGCTGGCCACGTTTTCAGGGCAACGCAAACTCTTCCATCAACGCAACGAGGTGAGATTCCAGCGATGCAGTTTTTTTTTTTTTTTTTTTAAGTTACGGTTCAGTTTTTCTATGGTGTCTGACAACCAGGATGTTAGTCAGAGGGTTTGAGCACTCTCTGCAAACACAAGGCGAGTGAAGCCACACCTATTCTTGGCTGTCCCTGTGTTTGCAGGTTTATGTAATGGGTGATGGCAAGTCCAAGTTTCACTTATTTGAGAGAAGATGCTTTTCTAAGCTTTTGAGCTGCTGCTGCGTCGGGACTAGCACCTGCAACCCAACCAGTGGTGCCAAGCTTCCTACAATGCTGACTTTTAATAATGAGTAAATAATGCTACTCACTTGCATGTTTCTAGATCATATAGAGTGGAACGCAAAATCCAGAGCAGAGTTTTGGGTTCCTTTTAGCCTTTTTGCACACTTGTACTGCACAATAATTCATAAAACATTTAGGCAAGGATGAAAATGCATCTAATATATTATTTTTACCAGACATTTTTGTTGAGGAAACCGCTCATCGTCCAGTCCAAACCTACCGTACGGACATAGAAGATGCAAGACTTGTGGGACTTAACATAGTACTGTACAGAAATGTGCTACCTGCCGTAATGTAATGTCCCTTTAAAGTAATTACACAAACATTATTGATTCTTAACTAAGATGTGAATTCGATTCATCCCAGGTAAGGGTCACTGTGCAGTTTGCAAAGTGTAGCCTTGAGTAAAAACACTACGGTTTTACAGTAAAAGTATATAAACTATAAATCTGAAAACTATTGCTTCACCTAATTGCTTTTTTTTTTTTTTTTGCAAGACAATTTCATCAGCTGTCTCACTGCTTTTACCATTTAGTTATTGTTTCGTTGATTTTGATAAATAAATTTAAAAAAAGGACAGCTTAATGTAGCAACTTTCAAATTTTCACTGTGCAATGTGTTGTTCCATTATTTGCTATTCTGCTCTCTAAAGATGGAAATTTGGAGTATATCTCATACAAATTTTAGCTTTAACTAACAGCTGCTCTGTTAGTGAGTCAGGTCATCTGCTCTGGTTACCTGCCTGCAGTCAGCTATTTGCAGAGAGGCAAAGGTTTAGTAGCTTTCCTTCAGCGAGCTGACCAGCACTGTGCAGCAGTTGCAGCGCTAGGTTGCTTTGTGCTCCTTCTGGCAGGAATAAAACTCGAGACACTCCAGCATTTTTTTTGGCATCTGACTGAAAGGATTTTAAACTAATGTAACAGTTTGATTAAAAAATGTTAGCGATTTGGAACCGTGACGTTTTACAGCCTAAATATACAATTAAACCAATAACCGGCCCCATGTCAAGTCCAAGCTGTCTTCGTTTAAACTCTTGCTTATTTGAATGCGTTCTTTTATTTCTGGTGACACATTCCAAACTTTTCTCAAATGTGTTTAGCTTTGTTTGTTTCTTTTTTTTTTTCATTGGTTTTACATGCTACAAAGTTGTAACAACGGGGGTTTTCACCAGCACCGTTTCTGCTGCTCCTCTTTAAACTCAGGCCTGTTATTGGTGGCTTGAGGCAATAAACGGTATCGCTGTTTGTTTGGCCGTATGGGAATGCTGCCACACACGGCAGAATTAAAACAGCTATGTTGTCAGGTCTGAGAGTTTAAGCTCCTGCCAGGTACAAGTAAGCTATGAATGTTGATTTATGTGCAAGTTGCAGCTCTTTAGTTAGCCTCTGCATACATGCGTCTGGTTCAGGCTGCACAGCAAGTATATCGCTATTGCAATACGTGTGCATGTATGCGCAATATTCATATCGCAAAGAACTGTTTAGAGTGCAATACTTGTTGTCCAACTTTCTCCCAACTGTTATGAATCAGCAGTTTACGCGCCAATGTCATATCCAGCCAGCACCAGATTCTCACATCAGACAAAGGTGACTTCCCGGCAATGATGAACATCAGCGAGTGTAGGAAGCACAGACGAGAAAGAGAGGAATGAAGAAAATAGGCAGGTTTAAGAGCTGATATAATCGCAGTATTTACCGCCCAATATTATCGCCATCGCAGGATTTTCTCATATCGTGCAGCCAGATGTCTGCCCAACATGTTGGCTAGATGACATTCTCAATAGACGATTGTACTTTCATTTAACAATATCAAAAGGAAAACACAAACATTGATATACTATTTGCTGGCTCATAAAGGACTCTAAAATTAGTAGTAAACCTAGTAACGCATATTTAAATAATTAATGGTTTAGTTTGTCTTTTTTTTGTGACAGGTTGTTTAAGTTGGGGGTTGGTTTCCTTTTGTGCAACAGTTTGCAGGAAGTATTTTATAGTGTCTGCTGGCATGTGAATAAACCGGTAGTGTTGTTGTGAGGGAGTCTCTACATTCTCATCATTCCCTAGAGTTACATACAGAGCTTCCGTGAAACTGCTTGGCCATCCTTCCAACCTCAGATTGATTTATTATCTCTCTTCAGTCCTAAATCCCTCTTCAAATGCTGCGAGCCTGCTGCTAGAATGAATCATTCTGGCAGGCGGTCTGCATACTGTTGTTGTTGTAAAATTGCCCTTACGCTACAGTCTCTTATTTTTGGTATATATATTTTTGTTCTTACGCTAGTGTGCATCTTTATTCTTTTGCGATTCACTGTCGGTACACGTGAATTTCCCCAGAATGGGACAGTAAAGGATTTCTCTATCTTATCTATTTTATTCTATTTTCATCTGCCGGACACCGCACAGTGGCAGCACAGCATTTAACTCATCCCTGCTGCCTGAGGGATGAGTTAAATGCATATACACTAATGGGATATATAGTAATGAGCCCCATTTATTAATAATAAAAAAAAGAAAAAAAAAAAGCATTTATCATGTTGGCAGAAAAGTCATTTTCTTCCAAAAATAAATTTTATAGTGTCAATGTATTAAATAAGCCTTTAGTTTTCATCTATGGCTTCTAATAACTTTGTTTGCTTTTCTTTTTAGCCAAATTAATGTTTTAAATATAGATGTAATAACAATTTCCCACAGAATGATACTGAAGTAACAGTAATATTTTTTGAGATCTATTTTTCTTGTCATCAGCATGGAGGCAGTTGCTATTTTGTTTTTAATTACAACAAATCCTATAGTAGACCTACAGCAGATGATGCCTTTCTTTCAAAGGTTAATGTAACATTTTTATGGCTCCAAATGCGTTTTATTTAGCTTGACTGAGACACGTGGCTCCTTGGATTGTAAAGGTTGCAGATCTCTGGTTGAGGAGCTGTAGACGAAATGTCAGCAGGTTTGAACAGGCGGCACATGACATGCCTTCAGGGTTTTGTCAACACTAAAATAAAGTCAACATTATTTTAATAGCAATTTATCAGTTTTTCTCATTTTCATTATTTTTCTGTATGTGGCAAAAAAAGACTTGCTTCTTGACCACATGTTTTGTTTGCTATAAAAATGCTTTTGTATTAGATTATAGCTTCTTCTTTTTTTTATTTTTTTTGGGCAGCTTCTCTTAACGCTATTAAAACTGCCAAATAAAATGTTTCTGTCTGTTCGCTTCTTCTGTTGTTCTGCAGACTGACAGTCACCTGATGCGTCTTCTCTGGATGATCCTTTCTCTCTCTCGGTGACCTCAGTTAATCAGCACAATGTCTGGTAATGAGTTCCTGAATTTGGTTTGAAAATTATTACATTTATTATATACATTGGTCTGTGGTCTATACTGGTCCCCCCCCTCCATATGTCGATCGACTGATGTATTTTATTTTCTCTCCCACTGCATTAGGTACTTACACGCCGGCACCAGGCGGTTCTTTTTCTGCTCTTACCCCAAGCATGTGGCCACAAGACATTTTGGCCAAATACCATCAAGTGAGAATCTGACTAATGCTGTCAAAAGAGCAGTCACATTTTTAATTTTAACAAATACTTTTGTTGACAATGTTCTAATCTTCCTTATTGTTTTAATTTGCAGGTTTAATAAGAAACGTGTTACTATTTTGTCTCCACAGAAAGATCCTGCAGAACAGCCTGAACAGCAATATGATGAGTTTGGCTTCAGAATAGATATTCAAGGTATTATTTATTTTCACACATAAAACACACACAAACGTCTTTCTTTAAAAAAAAAAAATTGTTTAAACTTTTAAAATTCCCCCAAGTCAGATTTGAGAAGAATTAAATCTTTGTACCTTGGTAGAAATTGTACATATACAGAGTTCATGTGATCAGAGTTGCTGTTCCACTTTTTTTTTTTTCATCCTAATAAATGAAAACATGTTTTGTTCTCCCTCTAGCACCATTTTCACCCATCGGTGCCACAGCTATAGAGGGCTTGTTACTTGAATTATCCATGTTTTTTCCCCAGTATTGATCTTGCCATCAAGTGGTTTGTTATTCTTTCATTTTTGTGTCAACTTGAACAAGTGCTGCCAAAGGAAAAAAAAATAAAATTAAGGCAAGGTGTGTTTTTGTATTGCCATGTAAAATCAACACGGATTAAACTTTCAACAGCTGTGCTTTCTCTCTGTTTTAAGAAGTGAATTTGACCTTGTTATGCAACTTAGTTCATATAACACAGTTACTTCCAAAAGTATTCACTCCTTGCAGATTTATGTTTAAAGGAGTTCTTTTAATTTTACCAACATGTTTGTTCTGACTGGAGGTAATATCAATGTTTTCCCTGAGCATCCCCTGCCAGAGTCTCAACTTGAATCTTTTTGAGAATCTGGAGGGAAGGAACCCCTCCAGCCTCAAAGTGTTGGACCATAACACCAAGGTTAAATCGACAAAATACCCCTCCCAACAATGAAAATATTCTGGTTAGCAATTATAAGAAGGGTTTGATTGACCCCAATACAGATTCTTTTGATGTATTGAGAAGGGTATGCATTAATTATGACAATTTTAAATTAAATGTAAATTAACTTTTTTTTAAGTAATTCTCCTTTTACATTGTCGCTATTGTTGTTAAGTGTTTATCTTTTATTTCGGTAGCTTCTACCAATTAGCATTTTTCATAGTCTATTCATTTCTATTGCAGATATCTTTTCTTGTTTTAGCTGTCATTTTAACTTTTTCCAGTACTTACCCATCGTTATTTAGGAAGTTGCAAAGTATTTCCTAGTGTTAATATTGTTTGAAAGATAAACCTCGTTAAATCTCTCCTTTCAGATGATGGGGAACCCAAGATAAGGTTGGGCACCGAGGGCTCCCCCCAGCGTGAAGACCCCCAGCAGCGGCTCCGCTGGCAGGCCCATTTGGAGTTCACCCACAACCACACCGTGGGGGACCTAACCTGGGATCTCATCGATCCTGTCCTCGCACGGTCCGAGCGTCTGCGTTCCTTGGTCCTAGGGGGTATACCTCACAGCATGAGGCCACAGGTAGATATTCCCACTGGAGAAGACACTGATATGATGATTTGAGCTTTAAAGTCCAGCCCAAGCTAGAGTCTGTTTTTATGAACTGCTTCACCTTATCTTCATGATATCAATAACTGTCCTATATCTTTCTTAAACTACTAAGTTATGGATGCGTCTGTCTGGAGCACTGCAAAAGAAGAGGACCTCAGAGATTTCTTACAAGGAAATCGTCAAGAACAGCTCTAATGATGACACCAGCACAGCTAAACAAGTAAAATCCCCAACTTTATTTACATTTAATAGATAGATGTATGCATCTTAAATGAGAACACCCGGAATTACCAACTACTAAATATAATGTTAATAAATCGCTCTAATTTAGTATTGAGCATTGTTCTGTTACTGTTTGTATGTTCTTTTTGGTTTATTTGTTTTTAAAAAAAAAAAAAAAAAAAAAAAGTTGGTAAATTAAAGATAACATTAATGATGATGTAAATATTTTTTTAAACTTTGAAATGATAATGGTTGTTCTTAACTCCACATAACAGATAGAAAAGGACCTGTTACGGACTATGCCAACCAATGCATGCTTCAATACTTTAAACAGTGTTGGAGTCCCAAGACTGAGGCGGGTACTGAGAGGCCTGGCATGGCTCTACCCAGATATTGGGTACTGCCAGGGCACTGGCATGGTGAGAACAAGCATTTGCATTTCCCTAACTGTACATTTGCAGTATTACATCAACATTTGACTTTTTTTTCCTGTTGTTGTCCCGTTTGTGTCTTTTTCCCACAAATATCTTTTTCTGTAGGTTGTTTCCTGCCTGCTGCTCTTTCTTGATGAGGAAGACGCGCTGTGGATGATGTGCGCTTTGATTGAAGACCTCCTTCCTCCAGCCTACTTCTCCTCCACACTGCTGGGGGTCCAAACAGATCAGAGGGTTCTACGGCAGCTCATCGTTCAGTACCTGCCTGCTCTGGACCGCCTGCTCCAAGAGCATGACATAGGTTAGTATTGGCATAGTCAAACTTACAAAAAGAGAGCGCAGCAGGATGCAATCAATGTAATTCATCATATATTTTGTATTAAATGTGTATGTAATTAGTGTGTGGTGTGTACTGTGAGTATTGCAACAACTTCCTTCCTTTTCCTGCAGAGATGTCGCTGATCACGTTGCACTGGTTCCTGACGTCTTTTGCCAGTGTGGTGGACATCCGTCTGCTATTAAGGATCTGGGATCTGCTCTTTTATCAGGGCTCAGTGGTGCTCTTCCAGGTCACACTGGGTATGCTCAAAATTAAGGTAGGAGCACTACACCTACAGCCTGGAGTCTCAACAGTCTGATACAGATTTGTTTCCTTTGGTTAGAATGGATTATGCACCCCTATAGCTAGGAACTTAGTCCGGTCTAATTATTTTCACCAATGTTTAGAATTACTGGTAAAGTTTGTTAATATTGGGTATTCTTACTGAAATATTCTTCATGACGCCAGGAGGAGGAGCTTATATCATCAGAGAACTCGGCATCCATTTTTAACACGCTGTCAGACTTACCAAGTCAGTTAAAAGATGGGCCTGCAGTTCTTGGAGAGGCTATGAGGATAGCAGGGACGCTATCCCAGGAAACCTTGGAGGCTCATCGTCACAAGCACCTTGCCTATATTCTTAATGAACAGGCACAGCTCAACAATGGAAACCATTCAGCACTCAATACCAACCTCAACAAGGTTTGTTTTTATGCTGTTAGAAAACCTGAGAATCTGCACATTCAGTGATGTCAATCTAATCAAGCTTTTCTGAAAGGTCATCCTGTTTTATGTGCATTTAGGTGGTGAGGAGACAGTCCCTGCGAAGGAAATCCACTCTGACCTCTCTGCTGTTCGGGGAGGATGAGGCTGAAGCGCTGAAGTCCAAAAATATTAAGCAGACAGAGTTGGTGGCTGCTCTAAGGGAGGCTATCGCTCGTACTGCAGAGCACTTCCACTGTCTAGACCCACGGCATTCCAGCACTGTAGGTCCAAACGTCGCACAGCCAGTGTTCCTCTTTTGGAAATTAAAAGAAGAATGTGCAACTTTTCTTGCAATTAAAACTGCATTTTTTTAGGTCATAAATGTGTTGTTATGCCCTCTGTTAAGGTCCTCTCTTCTTTTCTCTCCAGGACCTGACCCCAGATTACTCCATGGAGAGCCATCAGAGGGATCATGAAACCTTCCTCGTGGTGTCTCGTAACAGACGGAGACGGGCAAAGGCTTTGCTGGACTTCGAACGTCACGACGATGATGAGTTGGGTTTCAGAAAGAATGACATCATCACTGTGAGTTATACGAAGACAAATGCTGTTTTCTATGCATGAAAACATGTCTCTTTGTGTCATTTACTCGACATTGTCTTTCTGTGATAGATCATCTCACAAAAAGATGAGCACTGTTGGGTTGGTGAGCTCAATGGCCTTAGAGGTGATTATTATTATTATTATTATTATTATTATTATTGCTGTGTTTATGAATCTGTTATCACATACATTATTTGTTGCCTTTTGCTACAGGTTGGTTCCCAGCCAAGTTTGTGGAGATTCTGGATGAAAGGAGTAAGGAGGTAAGATTTCACATATGGAAGTTCATGCACAAGATGAATATTGTACCAAATGCCTTTTTTGGCATTGACTGGTGAACCTGGCGATGTGCAGTACTCATTAGCAGGTGATGACTCAGTGACGGAGGCAGTGACTGATCTGGTGAGAGGAACTCTATGTCCCGCTCTGAAGGCCATCTTTCAGCATGGATTAAAAAAGACCTCTATACTTGGAGGGCCCTGTCATCCGTGGTTATTTATAGAGGAGGTAGGTTTTTATTTTAAATATATATTCTTATTATGGCCTCATAAATGAAATGGCTTTTAAGTTCAAAATAGAAATACATTATTCTTCTTTATGTGCTTTTCCTCAGGCAGCTAGTAGGGAGGTGGAGAGAGATTTCAATTCTGTCTACTCCAGACTTGTGCTTTGTAAAACATACAGGTAAACTGAATGCACAGTGCTTTTTGTTTTTTTTTTCTTTTTGCCACCTCCAATACAGGCTTTCCACTACACCTTTTCTGTTAAAAAGTTATGATGGGGCTGTTAAAAAAAAAAAAAAAAAAAAAAAAAAAAAATGTATTTATTATGGGTTTAAGGATAGTTTGAGAAAATGCAAGAAATTGCAGAAATTGCTCGCTGAAAACCACTTTAGACGACTTCAGACTTAGAAAATCTTTTATATCAAGGCTCATTGGGGAGTCATCAGATGCCCATTTGGTTTTAAAAAGCAGTGCCGACAGAGCTAGCCAATAACTGGTGTCAAGCTCTGGACTGAATTAAAGGCACAGATGCAGGGAAACAATGCACACATAGCACTTTGGAGGAAAACTAACTTTTGGAAACAAAGAATAACATCTTAAACATGATTTGTCAAATAATATATTGACTTAGAAGGATTAGTAAAGTCAACAAATTACTCCAGCCCTAGAAACAACGTTCCTCATTTCTTAATTTGCAGTTATATAAAAAGTCTTCACACCCCTGTTATTAATAACCTGCCAGGTTATTGTTTGTGGGGGGTGTGGGGGGATTCATAATAAATAATTTCACATGTTTTTCCACCTTTTTAATGTGACCTATAACCTATACAACACAATTGAAAAACAACCAGAAATCTTTGAGGGAGGTGAAGTAAAAATAAACAGCTGGGATAATGTGGTTTCACAAGTGTGCACACCCTTTTATAACTGGGGATGCGGCTCTGTTCAGATTTAACCAATCACATTCAAACTCATGTTAAATTAGAGTCAACACACACCTGTCACTAGTTAAAGTACCTTTGATCAACTCTAAATAAAGTTCAGCTGCTCCAGTGGGCTTTTTCTGACATTTTTGTAGCTACATCTTCCAGCTAAGGTCCACAGAGAGCTTCCTAAGCATCAGAGGGATCTGATTATTCAAAGATATCAGTCAGGTGAAGGCTGCAAAAGAATTTCCAAGGAATTAGATATATCTTAGAACACAATGAAGACCGTCATCATCAAGGGGAGAAAATATGGCACAGCAGTGACATTACCAACAACAGGACATCCGTCCAAAATTGATCAGACATGAAGAAAAGTAGTCAGGGAGGCTCCCAAGAGACCGACAGCAACACTGACGGAGCTGCAGGAATTTCTGGCAAGTACTGGCTGTATAATAGATGCTCCTACCCAAAAAGACTGAAGGCTGTAATAAAGGTCAAAGGTGCTACAACAACCTATTAATTTAAGGATGTGCATATTTATGCAGCCATGTTGTTTTACGGTTTTTATCTTTTACATTTCCCCTTTAAAGATTTCAGTTTGTTTTTTACTTGCGTTGTACAGGTAATGGGTCACATTAAAGGTGGAAAAACGTGTGAAATGATTTACCTTGATGTCATTTTTTTTTTTTACATGACAAGAACCTGGCATTTGAGCAGTGGTGTGTAGACTTTTTATATCCACTGTAAAGAGACCCGGCCCTAATCTGCATGGATAATATAATGTGTTACAGCAGTGTCAAAATCTTAGTTTGTCATCACTCTGTGAAGGTAACGGATCACTCTCTGTTGTTTTACCAGGTTGGATGAAGATGGAAAAGTGCTAACGCCAGAGGAGTTGCTGTACAGAGTAAGTGTACAGTGGACCAAAGAGGTCCCCACACTGATGAGATGGGTTATTTGAATCTAATATGGCAGCATTTTTTTACTCTTTAACTAATTTCTGTGTTGTATTAAAGTTAGACCTGCAGCAACAGGTTTCAAGAAAAAAGTAAACACGCTCTTGTCCGCTTTTTGCAGGCAGTGCAGTCTGTAAACATGAGCCATGACGCTGTACATGCTCAGATGGATGTCAAGTTCAGGTCTCTTGTCTGTGTTGGCCTGAAGTGAGTTTTCTCACACACACAAACATACATTTGCAAAAGTCCTGAGTTAGATTTTATGAAATGTAGAGACTTGCAGAATGACGTGTAAATATTTGGTGCTTAATGTTTCCTCCGTGTCTCCAGTGAGCAGGTGCTTCATCTGTGGTTGGAGGTGTTGTGCTCCAGCATGGCTGCAGTTGAAAAGTGGTATCATCCATGGTCATTCCTTCGCAGTCCCGGCTGGGTGCAGATCAAGTGTGAGCTCAGGTAATAACGACAAGTTAGAAAAAAACAGTAATGTTTAAACGGCTCCAGGTTAGTTTCTTTGCCAGTTTGCTGCATGCCTTGTAGTCAAATTCGCCCATATGTAGTAGACTGTTTTGAATCATTTTAAAAACTGTTTAGGGAATATGTCTTTCAAAAGGTAAACGGTTTGATCCTACAAGGCCACGGTATGAAAAATGTGTGATTGCTGTAATAAAACTTCTGGTCACTTCTGTTTTGTGTCCTCAGGGTCCTGTCAAAATTTGCCTTCAGTCTCTCTCAAGACAGTGAGCTGCCTGACAAGAAAGTGGTGAGTATCAGAGACGGTCTTAAAACATCAGTGACGTCGGCGTTAGAACAGCTTGTTGGGTTCAGGAGAGACAACCTCGATAAAGAGATCCACTATCCTGAAAGCAGATGGACGTTCTGGATCACCTCTGTGGTTAGGATCTCTAGGTAACCTTATCAGACCGGTCGGTAGCTGTGAGATAGTCATTAGTTGAAGTCAATTCAGTTTGTGCTCCACACACAAAACCTCCATGGAGACTCCAGTGTTCTTTTATTGCTGCTTAAAATTTGTATCAAACCACACATGACCCTAAAACATCCTTATCAGAATAACCATGCCAGATAAAACAAATGTCTTTCAGACAAACTTGGTGAGTTTTTGAAGAAAAACACATTTCTACAGCTCTTCCTAATCATTCAAAGTTGGACCTCAAATGTTGTATAAAGTGCTCTCCATCATTGTTTCTCTCTCAAAACACTTAATTCCCTTCAGATATGCAGATAACATGAATCTGTTACTACAGCTTTCCTTAATTTATCATGTTGAAAAGTTTCTGTGGAAATTAAGAACCCTTGTCTTATATTTTGCAGTTGATCTTTCTTTCCCTTTTTGATGGCTAACCAAATATAAATTAGAAATTGCAATCTTTGTAAAACAGTATGGTGGGAGAAATTTAGTTTTTCTTTCACTCCTGGAATATGTACCGCTTTGTATTGGTCAGACCTAACCATATTTACAATATAGTATGTTAGTCATGTTTCCACTCAATAATGGGGAGCATATGCTTGTAATGTGTCTGACTGTTGCCTTTTTTGTATTTGTTTTTGCTGTTGTTTTTAGGAGAAGGAGCAGAAACCACTGAAAGAAGGCGTGCAGGACATGCTGGTGAAACATCACCTCTTCAGCTGGGACATCGATGGCTGAAAACAGCAGAACTTTACCCCGTGTGCTGCATCTTGATATCACGCTGGTGTAGATTCAGTCATCCAGGACATGACAATCCTAAGTGCTTCAGTATAGAGCAGCTGGATATCTGTTGTCTGGAAGGCCCTTTACCTCTCATCCAAAAAGGCCTCTTCACTTCTGAACATGGTTGGACTGCCCACCATCTGCAGAACTGAAGAAGTCTTTTTGGTGAGAAGTGAAATGTCATTAAAGAACCTAAAGAAGTCCAGATGTTTTTTTTTCTTAAGTACTGATGATTGCATGTTGGTGTATCTGATATCTTTTCAGCTGCTGATTACAATTCCTACCTTGGTTACTTTGTTAAAACGGCGTAGCAACTTCAGACATTTTCTGTCCCCGTGAGTCATGGGCACTAACCGCACCAAAGTTATGACTGAAACCCAGTAATCAACTGCTTTGTACAGAGACTACATTTTGGTGCATACTTTAATTTAATTTTTTTTAAGTTTGTGTCCTGCATTTGAGGTTTTGCTACAAGGTTTAAAATAAATTTGCAAGACAAACATCCCTGCTGTACAGAATAATCTGTACAGGTAGGCCAGGCCCTATTATGCCATCAACACTACTTTGTGCATGAATTATTACACATTAGATATTGACCATCTTAAGATGTTTTCAACATATCCTGTTCTTCATCATGCTGTAAACTCCTACATTTTAGGACCAACAAAGAACATTCCTAATCATAAAGCTGTAAAAGTAGAAACTATTTTTGCGAAGAATGTTACTTTCCTCTCTTTTGAAATTCCTGAAATGCGTCGCGTTGAACTACTGTCATGTTGCACATGCCAAGCAAAGCCTTTTAGAGGGTGATCATGAACATGGGTAGTAAAAATGCACTTGTATCGTTTAATATATAAACAGTAGCTACTACTTGTGTTACATCAATACATGTTACATAAAAAATATAATCAATACTTTGATTTTTTTTTTTTTTTAACTAAACTAACAATGTGCCAACTTTTAAGTATGTTGACTTGCAAACTGTACAGGAATTAAGGGAGCTTTGTTTCTTACTACATGCATAAGCAATTGAATTGTATCCTAAAAATGTCTTTTTTTGTTTGTTTTTAAGTTTATTTCACCTTTAAAATGTTGGAGACAATTGTTTAGACACTAGAAATCTGAGGTTTCCACTTCTAAACGAGAAAAAAAAAAAAAAAAAAAAAAAAGCTTAAACATCCAAAATTGATAAGTCTTGAGTTTGAATGTTTTGAAGATAAAACAAATGTTAGCAAAGTTGCTCAAGAAGTCAATATAGTTCAGGCAGAAAAGTTGACTTATTTTAGAATGTTTTAATTATAAGTTTCATAATTAGAAAGCAACACTGCTGAAGTTTTTTTAATTTTTATTCTTTTTCCAGAAAAATGTTTAAAATCATCACAAACAGCAACAGGCAATAACACACGGAACTAGATTCACAGGTAAAGCATTATAATCATTAGCAACTGCTTTGACGAATGTGCCTCTTTGTATTAACGCTATAAATATAAGGTTACCAAGCAGGTAAAAGCAGGACGGATACGACTGAATCTAAGAGTGTAAGTGAGGTTAAATATTGTCCAACCATCTAACAGCAAACCTGCTTGTGTGTGCCAAATGGATAACCAGGTTAAAATGATGCCACAGCTTATTTAACATAGCTTAAGTTTTGGATCATAGTTTACCCTCTTGCTACATTCATTTGTAATTTGCATACAGTTTGTACAAACTCAAATTTCCAATTTTTACAACAAATTTACATTTGAAGTATAAACAGAACTTATTTTGTCGTAAACGCACAGGGAATGCAGGAGGCGGTTTAAATTATAGCTGCACTCACTAGAACCGGCCCCCGCCTTTTGCTGTCGCCAGCTAAAGGACCGGATCCAACGACATATAGAAACTTGAACACCTCGTCATCCAGGCAGACTGACCTGTAACACCTCACTGCTTCCTAAGAACAAACTTTGCCAACCGGGGAAGGCAGCTGACATTAAAATGCGTAAATGACGCAGAACTGAGGCAGTCTTACTTCAGGACAAGGGGAAATAAAAAAAAAAAAGATGAACCGGTATGGAGAGGCAAGGTTTAAGACTATCTTGCTCCAAACATATCTATCTTGGTTTGTGGAATGACACTTGGTGAAATGATGGAAGAATGACAGTTCAGCTGTTTCCTGTTGCTGTCGCGGAGGGTGACGTCATTAAGTTGGTGCTGCTGCTATTTTGGACCTTTCCTTTGTGTCTCTGGCCACCCCTTCTCCTCCCACCTCCTCCAGACTTTGGCTGGAAAGGACAGACAATGAAAACACAGCGTTAAGGCAGCGCGGATTATCTACTTTAAACAGTGACAAAAGGCCATGCATGGATCACGTTACAGGGCTCTTAGTTCAGCGCTGTGCTTTTGGCCCCCGCTCTTCTTGTTCGTACACATTTTTACCTTGTTCTCTTTGTTGCCCTCTTTTATTTGAGGGTCATCATCTCCCTCCCCCTTTGGGATTCGGCCGCACAAGCAAAGAAGAGTCAAGAGTATAAAAGGAGTGACGGTGTGGCAAAAAGTTTTGGGATGAAAATAAAATAAATTGACATTGATTAAATAAATAAGAGGATGAATTGGGGACAGAAAGGAGGAGAACGATGTTAGGAAGTTAGACTCGATCATTCACGTCCAAGAAGTGGCAGAAATCTGCATAATGTGTGCGAGATTTAAAAAAACTGGGAGTGTCCCCGGATCTGCGTTGACTCACCGGCTGTGACGCGCTCTGAGCGGTCGGCTGCGCTATCGTTGCCGCATCCTCGCCGGTTGCCATGGTGCCGTCCTCTTTTCTGAGAGGCGCCTTTTTTGTGGACTGCATTTTGATTTGTGGCGGTTTGGAGTTTGTTGGCATGTTATTGGTGGAGTGCAACAGCTGCAAAGATTACAAGGAAACAAACAAGACTTTAAAATCAGATTTTCCTTCCTACACAAGAGTTAAACCTACGCTCTACAGTGTCTGTGCAACCGTTCTACCTTAGTGATGGTTCCCACGGCCTTGGTGCGACCCTCTCTGAACACCAGCCTCTGGTCACAGTGAAGATACTCCGGGGTTTTGATGAAGCGGAAGTGGACTGAAGCCTTGTCTCCTGTCCTTAAGCAGTCTCTATTCATGGACAAGATGGTGGCCGTCTGTCGTATACTACCACAGTGGACTGATTGTTGCATGAGGGACAAAACAGGCGACAGACGGATCAGTCCACGTTCTCTCCTCACACTAAATTAACCGTAGTGCCTTGCGACAGTATTCATTTAATTTGAACTTTTTCACAGAAAACATGTTCAGATTATTATTTGTGAAAAAAGAAAAAAGGGAAAAAAAGTTCTACTTTGTGCCAGTCCATCATATAAAATCCCCCCAAAATGCAATGAAGTGTACAACTTCAACATCCCTAAATGCCAAGAAGGAAAATTTGGTTTCATTTGAACAAATTTCATTCTTTCACATATTTTCTGTGTTATTGCCATGCAGTAAACTTTCAACAGACTTTTTATGGCCTTTTCTTTGCTTTTCTGAAAAACGGATTTTATTAAGTGGTGCCAGTAACAGGCAGAAAACAAAGGACTTCACTTTCGGATTTCAAAATTTTTTTATTCCTATCACTAGACAATCAGGCTGGTGACATTATCACCAGCCTGATTGTAGAGTGCATTGCACACATAAAAATGTGTGCAATAATGTGTGCAATGCACTCTCTGCACCAGTATAAATGTGTACTCGGACGCCTCTCAGTGCTACGGTTACCCACCCATTGCCTGGTATCTGGGCGATATCGTAGTGGGATGATGCAGAACCAGAATTTCAGCCTCGAACTCCCAAGTTGCCTGTGGGTTTAACTTTGGCGACACCATCACCATCCCCTTTCTAATAGACGAACGCTTGATCTTGAGAGAAAAATGCATGGAAAGACAGAATATAGCTTTTATACAGTGCTTAATCATTGAACCATGTTTAAGACACAACATAAGATTTCTCAATCACCTTACCTACAAAAACTGCACGGCATAAAACCCAGCTACTCATTCCAGTAGATGGTGAGGAGTAAATTTCCCTCCCTACCTTTTTTAAAGCAAACGAGGCCGTCTGGCCGCCTCGAACCTCCTTAACCGGCATTCGTTTGCGGTGGATTGACTTCACAGCGATGGGGATGAAGCTTCCAAGAGGATCCGGACCCAGTAGCATGGTATCATTCAGACGTATGAGCCCACGTAGGGTGGTTCCCGATACTACAGTTCCCACTCCCTGGAGAGAAGACGAGAACAACAGCAGGACGTTAAGGAGGAATCAAACTAGGTAAAAATGTGTTTAAAACTACATCCAGCAATTTAATTTCATCAGCGTTTGGGGTTACCGGTACAGAATAGGTATCATCTATCTGAAACTCAGCAGGCTGATCATCTCTGTACGATGTTCTGGAGGAGAGCAGGTTGAGGAACATCTTTAGCAGGTCCATGTTCTCCCCGGTCACATTGGAAATCTGAAAGATGGGGCACATCCTGGCCAGGAAACAACGCAGACGCGGGGTTACAAACAAGCAGCTTAGTTCCAACTTCTTCTTTCGAGCGGCGCAGAGAGGCTCGGTTACCTCTCTGAGCTGAAGTTTGAGGCTGCCACTATCACGTCGTCTTTGTTCTGCACCAGGACGGGGATCTTCCTGCAGCCGGGAGACTTCAGGAGCCTTTGGAGTAGCTTCAAGGTCTCTGGTTAGATGGAAGCACGTTTCACACACAAAGTTTTATGCAAAGCAAGTGAAAATTTCACTTTGATCATAATCAACACAAGGCTCCTTGCATTCCTGGAAACTAACCTTGCAAGATGTTGGCTGGACACATGTCTATTTTGGTCACCACTACGAAGACTGGCACGTTCAGAGCCAAAGCCAGGCCCAGGTGTTCTTTGGTCATCCCTACAATACCTGCATTACTGCCAACCTGGTGAAACGGGAAGAATAAAACAGAAAATCGGAGCTTATTTAGTGATACCAGTCTTGTTTCACACTGAAATGAAGAGTAAAACCTCCACACGGGAAACCTAAAGCCTTAATTCTTCATAAACTGAAATTCTTTCTTAATAAAAAAGCAAAAAGTTTCTGTTTTCTGACCATAAGCATGCAGAAGTCTGGAAGGTGTCCTGTCATCCCAAACACGGTGGTTTTGAGGTATTTCTCATGGCCGGCCAAGTCTATGAAAGTGATGACTTTGGAGGACTTCTCGCAGATTTTGGTCCAGTCCAGGCTGCCTCCATGGCTGTCGGGCTTGTTCACCACCTGGGCACAGACAGACAGACGGGGTACCAGAGTAAGGAGAGGATAGAGGACCAACGGTGCAGAAGACAAATCACAGTTTGCTATGTAGCTGTTTCAACGTCACGGGTCACTAGATTTTTAGGTTGTTTTAGTCGAGAGAATTTATTTTGTCTCCGGCAGTTTAAAAATAATTTATAATTTTTGCAAATAACTCGATTTCATTATGTAGAACTGACTGAAGATTTGGTTTGAATTTATTTTAATTAGTAAAGGATCATCAGGTATAGGATAATGTCTGGATTTTATACAGCAATAAAACCAAAGTCAATGGTGTTCAAGAATTTTTAAATAAGCACTCAAAAATTAAACAAAAATGAGATTACTACCTAGTTGTTCTGATCTAGACGATCCAGCGTACAAGTTTGAATGCAGCATTAGAGCGGTCAGGGGGAACGTCTGCTGTCTGGATTCTGGCCTGGTTGACCGCTACAGGAAGCCGATTTGGACTTTAGCAGGAGTACGAGTGATGTTTGCATTCGGTCGTATCAAATGAGGAACTGACGTGACGCCAACTGGAAGATCGCTCCGGCCGCGCGGAAGCGTACCCTCTAACCTCCGACAACAAAGATAGTGTAATGGCGGTGATGGTGAAGCTCAGCGTTACCAGATGCATTTTTGCCTTATCTGCCAACATTAAGGCGAACAAAAATGCTCAAACACAATCTTATCAGTGAAGTTTTTCAAGGTCCTGATGGACAAATTGACATTAAATCCCAAGTTTAAACACCATTGTTGCCATTGATCTATCCATGGAAGGAATTTACAGTGAATTCTATATTAGGGGTGCAAAGTTTACTTTACGCGCTTTATTAACGCTTAGTGAAAAATCTGTCTTGTTAAGTGATCGCTGACAAAGATTCAGCTTATGCAACATACATATTTCCAAAACACGGCAGAACTAAGCGTAAAGGATTACCCTTTAATTCAACCATGAGGCATACAATGTTTATACAATGTTATGAACTCAAACTGAGTTATACCTTCGTACAGACGAACAAGCATAGTTTTCCCTTCCATCACTGTTGTTCAGCTGCTCCTACAGTCCGCCCTATATCCATCTTTCCTAAAAGGAGTCTAAAAACACTGCAAAAACGGAACTAAAAATAAATAAGATTTTCTTAAAATTAGTGGTTTCTGTCTCTTGATTTGAGCAGATTAATAAGATGATCTGCAATGAATAAGAGTTTTTGCACTTAAAATAGGAACAACTCATCTCTCATCGTC